>NC_092340.1:171877500-172032500 GCF_046630445.1 Rutidosis leptorrhynchoides
CTCATCCCGAAATATTTAGAGTTTAAAAGTGGGACTATATACTCACTTTTGCCTTGAAGATATATATATTTTGACTTGGTCTCCGGTTGATATCACGAACCTATCCATATATAATATATCAATATATTTTCATTTTAAACAATCGTCACGTATATATACTTATAATACTTTTAATGTCTTCTTAGTCCGTAGTTAGCAATTCAATTTTAATGGTTCATATTTAGGTGTTCAATAAATAAATAAAACCCCCATCGAAATAAATAAAACCCCCATCGTATTTGTATTGGTCGGGATTAATCTTGACCCATGGTACCTATATTGTCAAGAAGACGTATTGCGTACAATCATGGGATCTTATGATTAATCTTCTCGTATAGTTTATGGGTGATCCTGAAATATATAAAATTAAATTATGAGTACATATATATAAAATATCATGTTATTTTAGAAAGATGTGATTTATTTAATTTTTCTCCAATTATTTTCGTGGCTAAACTAGTTTTGGATATCCGATCTTGTTTTAGTCATAGTTTCTTCGTTACAACTCCGTTTTCGTTGGTTCAACTTGCCACTTCCTTGGATCGAGTCCTTCTTTAAGAATATGAACTGTAAATACCTTAGTTTATATTCGAAATCACAGCTCATAGGTCAAACTTTGGTGAAACTTATGAAGTTGATCATTTTCCATCATGTAAACAACCTTAAATGATTATTTTTCTAAAAATACTTATACTTTGAGTTAAATCATGAAATTTTTATGTGTTAACATATTCATAGTAAATATCAATTTTCCAGAAAATAAGCCTCCAATTCAAAGTTCAAGATGGTTTTTAATTATCCAACCCAAAACAGCCCCTGGTTGTACTCCGACGACGTAAATTCAGTTTTTAAGGTGTTCTTTGAAAAACCAAGTTTTACCTTGTTAAGTTAGCATATCCTTATGATATATTACAGGTCTTGAAGTATTTTAAAAGTTAAGTTAGAAGGATCTATTTAGTTTGCAAACAAGTTTGAAAACATTCAAACTATGTTCTTGTTGTTAAAATTTTATACCATAAAATAAGATAACTATATATATATGAATCGAATAAGGTTACGAACAAAGTTACTACCTCAAGTTACTTGGACAAGGTTGCTGTAAAAGAGAAGTAAAAACCTAGAATCAAAAGAGTGGTGGAGTTGGATGAAAGATTGGAAGTAAACTTGTGTTCTTGGAAGGATTCTTGAAGTGTTTTTGTAAGGGTTTTCTTATGGTGATTAAGTGATGTTTTTGAAGCTAGATCTTCATGGTTGTGGGCTGAGATGGTTAAGGGTTTTAAGGCTCTTGAAAGTGTGTTCCTAACTAGCAAAATGATGTAGCAAAATTGAAAATGGATGGAGTATATATGGTGGTGATGGTGGCGTGAATGATGAAGATCATGGACAAAATTTATGTTGTAATTTTGTGTAATTAGTCATACTATCATAAAAAAGTAATTACCTTATACTTAAGGCATGAACAAGAGAGTTACCTTATACATAAGGCATGAACAAGAGCTGGTTGGTGGTGATTTGATGTGTATATACCAATAGTAAATATGTATAGAAGCTAGGTATGATACGAGTACATATACTCTAAATATACGTATAGAAATCTTGTGAAAATGGAACGAGGATTCAAATATAGTTATCTTTTGTGAATATACTTATATTGTTTTATGTATTTATGTCCTTAAAAAGTGATTAAATACATTACATATACGATATATATATAAACATTATAGGTTATAAGTATTTATATCAAAAAACGTTACTTAAAGTTATCGTTTTGAAAACTTAAGTTAGTAGTTTCAAAATATACTTATAACTTATTGTTATTAATACAAAATGAGATATTAAAACATCCTTAGATCATGTTAAATATGTATATATACATATATATACACAAACGTATAATTATCATATGTTATATAGTTCGTGATATCATCGGTCAAACTAGACGGTCAAACGTTGTGTAAATCTCTTTTCAAAAACATAAGTCTCAACAATTTGGGTTGCTTATCATGTTGGTAAGGTTTAATTTATGTAAATATTAATCTTATAAGTATAGATCGATCGAAAAAGTTCGGGTCATTACAATACACATCTCAGGCTAGATCACAACTCAAGTTATATATATTTTTGGAATCAACCTTAACCCTGTATAGCTAACTCCAGCATTACTGCATATAGAGTGTATATAGTTGTTCCAAATAATATATATATATATGGGTCGATATGATATGTCAAAACATTTGCATACGTGTCTATGGTATCCCAAGATTACATAATATATTAGAATACATGTATAATACAATATAAGTTAGCTAGGATATGATTAATATAGATTTGTTACCAATTTTCACGTAGCTACAACAAGAAAAAATATCCAATCTTCTTTTACCCATAACTTCTTCGTTTTAAATCCGTTTTGAGTGTTTCAAGTTGCTATGATTTCATATTGAACTTAAGTTTATGAATCTAAACAGAAAAAGTATAAGTCTATAGTCTGAAATACAGGTTACAAGTCATTTTTGTAAAGGTAGTCATTTCAGTCGAAAGAACGACGTCTAGATGACCATTTTGGAAAACATACTTCCACTTTGAGTTTAACCATTATTTTTGGATATAGTTTCATGTTCATAAGAAAAATAATTTTCCCAGAAGAACAACTTTTAATTCAAAGTTTATCATAGTTTTTAATTAACTAACCCAAAACAGCCCGCGGTATTACTACGACGGCGTATATTCGGTTTTACGGTGTTTTTCGTGTTTTTCGGTTTTAAATCATTAAGTTAGCATACCATATAGATATAGAAAATGTGTTTAGTTGATTTGAAAAGTCAAGTTAGAAGGATTAACTTTATTTGCGAACAAGTTTAGAATTAACTAAACTATGTTCTAGTGATTACAAGTTTAAATCTTCGAATAAGATAGTTTTATATGTATGAATCGAATGATGTTATTAACATCATTACTACCTTAATTTTAGTAGGTAAACCTACTGGAAATGAGAAAAATAGATCTAGCTTCAAAGGATCCTTGGATGGCTTGAAAGTTCTTGAAGCAGAATCATGACACGAAAACAAGTTCAAGTAAGATTTCCACTCGAAATAAGATTGTTATAGTTATAGAAATTGAATCAAAGTTTGAATATGAGTATTACCTTGTATTAGAAAGATATATTACTGTAAATAAGAAAAATTTCTTGAGGTTGGATGATCACTTTACAAGATTGGAAGTAAGCTAGCAAACTTGGAAGTATTCTTGATTTTATGAAACTAGAACTTATAGAATTTATGAAGAACACTTAGAACTTGAAGATAGAACTTGAGAGAGATCAATTAGAGGAAGAAAATTGAAGAATGAAAGTGTTTGTAGGTGTTTTTCGTCGTTGGTATATGGATTAGATATAAAGGATGTGTAATTTTGTTTAGTTGTAAATAAGTCATGAATGATTACTAATATTTTTGCAATTTTATGAGATATTTCATGCTAGTTGCCAAATGATGGTAAGAGCTGATCATTGGAGTGTATATACCAATAGTACATACATCTAAAAGCTGTGTATTGTACGAGTACGAATACGGGTGCATACGAGTAGAATTGTTGATGAAACTGAACGAGGATGTAATTGTAAGCATTTTTGTTAAGTAGAAGTATTTTGATAAGTGTCTTGAAGTCTTTCAAAAGTTTATGAATACATATTAAAACACTACATGTATATACATTTTAACTGAGTCGTTAAATCATCGTTAGTCATTACATGTAAATGTTGTTTTGAAACCTTTAGGTTAACGATCTTGTTAAATGTTGTTATCCCATTGTTTATTATATCTAATGAGATGTTAAATTACTACATTATCATGATATTATGATATATTAATTAATATATTTTAGTAGGATATATATACAGTTAAATGTTGTTACAACGATAATCGTTACATATATGTTTCAAGTTTCTTAATTCAATAAACTCAATTTTATGTATATAACTCATTGTTAAAATACCTAATGAGATACTTACTTATCATAATATCATGTTAACTATATATATAATCATATATATGTCATCATATAGTTTTACAAGTTTTAATGTTCGTGAATCACCGGTCAACTTGGGTGGTCAATTGTCTATATAAAACTTATTTCAATTAATCAAGTCTTAACAAGTTTGATTACTTAACATGTTGGAAACACTTAATCATATAAATAACAATTTCATTTAATATATATAAACATGGAAAAGTTCAGGTCACTACAACAACCCCAACATCAATCACAAAAACAACTTCAATAAACGTCCCAAGAACGACTACAATAACCGTACCAACAACAACAACAATAGCAACAATAACAATCCCAACAACAATCTCAAAAATAACAATGGCAATAAAAACCAAAAACAGCCATGCCAAAGGTGTGAAGAGAATCACCAGGGGTTCTGCACGACATTTTGGACCAGGTGTAGAAGAAATGGTCACAGTGCGGCAAAGTGTGAGGCCTACGGACCAAAGTTTAACAGAATTAAAAGAACAAATAATGCCGAAACAGATAATGCCGCCATAGTTTGCTTTGCATGTGGAAAATCGGTCCACATTAGTAGAAATTTCCCGAATCAGGGGAATACTAGTGGGCAGGGCCGCGGAAGAGTTTTTAATATTAATACGGCAGAAGCGCAGGAAGACCCGGAGCTTGTTACGGGTACGTTTCTTATTGAAAATAAATCTGCTTATGTTTTATTTGATTCGGGTGCGGATAGAAGCTATATGAGTAGAGATTTTTGTGCTAAACTAAGTTGCTCACCGATGCCCTTGGATAATAAATTTTTACTCGAATTAGCAAATGGTAAATTAATTACAGCTGATAATATATGTCGGAATCGAGAAATTAAACTGGTTAGCGAAACATTTAAGATTGACTTGATACCAGTAGAGTTAGGGAGTTTTGATGTGATAATCGGTATGGACTGGTTGAAAGAAGTGAAAGCAGACATCGTTTGTTAGAAAAATGTGATTCGCATTATGCGTGAAAAGGGAAAACCTTTAATGGTGTACAGAGAAAAGAACAACGCGAAGTTAAATCTTATTAGTAGTTAGAAGGCGCAAAAACTAATAAGAAAAAGGTTGTTTCGTTATTCTAGCACACATCGAGGAAATTAAACCTGAAGAAAAGAACATCAGTGATGTTCTCGTCGCAAAAGAATTTCCCGATGTATTTTCGAAAGAATTACCGGGATTACCCCCACATCGATCCGTTGAATTTCAAATACACCTTGTACCAGGAGCTGAACCAATAGATCGTGCTCCATACAGACTCACACCCAGTGAAATGAAAGAATTACAAAGTTAGTTACAAGAACTTTTAGAGCGTGGTTTCATCCGACCAAGCAGATCACCGTGGGGAGCTCCTTTTTTGTTTGTCAAGAAGAAGGATGGTACATTTATGTTGTGTATCGACTACCGAGAGTTGAACAAACTTACCATCAAGAACCGTTACCCATTACCGAGAATCGACGACTTATTTGATCAACTACAAGGCTCGTCGGTTTATTCGAAGATCGATTTACGTTCTGGATATCACCAAATGCCGGTGAAGGAGGATGACATTCCGAAGACTGCTTTTAGGACGCGTTACGGTCATTACGAGTTTATGGTTATGCCGTTTTGATTGACTAACGCACCAGCTGTGTTCATGGATCTCATGAACCGAGTATGTGGGCCATATCTTGACAAGTTTGTCATTGTTTTCATCGATGACATACTTATTTACTCGAAGAATGATCTAGAGCACGAAGAACATTTGAGAAAAGTGCTAGAGTTGCTGAGAAAAGAAAAACTGTACACTAAATTTTCAAAGTGTGCATTTTGGTTGGAAGAAGTTCAATTCCTCAGTCACATAGTGAACAAAGAAGGTATTCAGGTGGATCCAGCAAAGATTGAAAATAGTTGAAAAGTGGGAAACTCCAAAAACTCCGAAACACATACGCCAATTTTTAGGGCTGGCTGGTTATTACAGGAGATTCATCCCAGATTTTTCCAAAATAGCAAAACCTTTGACTGCATTAACGCATAAAGGGAAGAAATTTGAATGGAAGGATGAGCAAGAGAAAGCGTTTCAATTGTTGAAGAAAAAGTTAACTACGGCACCTATATTGTCATTAAATGAAGGGAATGATGATTTTGTGATATATTGTGATGCCTCAAAGTAAGGTCTCGGTTGTGTATTAATGCATCGAATAAAGGTAATTGCTTATGCGTCTAGACAATTGAAGATTCACAAATAGAATTATACGAAACATGATTTGGAATTAGGCGCAGTTGTTTTTGCATTAAAGACTTGGAGGCACTACTTATATGGGGTCAAAAGTATTATATATACCGACCACAAAAGTCTTCAACACATATTTAATCAGAAACAACTGAACATGAGGTAGCGCAGGTGGATTGAATTGTTGAACGATTATGACTTTGAGATTCGTTACCACTCGGGGAAGGCAAATGTGGTAGCCAACACCTTGAGCAGAAAGGACAGAGAACCCATTCGAGTAAAAGCTATGAATATAATGATTCACACTAACCTTACTACCCAAATAAAGGAGGCGCAACAAGGAGTTTTAAATGAGGGAATTTTAAAGGATGAAATACCCAAAGGATGGGAGAAAAATCTTAATATTCGGGAAGACGGAACCCGGTATAGGACTGAAAGAATTTAGGTACAAAAATTTGGAGATATGAGAGAAATGGTACTTAGAGAAGCTCATAAAACCAGATACTCAATACATCCTGGAGCGGGGAAGATGTACAAGGATCTCAAGAAACATTTTTGGTGGCCGGGTATGAAAGCCGATGTTGCTAAATACGTAGGAGAATGTTTGACGTGTTCTAAGGTCAAAGCGAAGAATCAGAAACCATCAGGTCTACTTCAACAACCTGAAATCCCACAATGGAAATGGGAAAACATTACGATGTATTTCATCACTAAATTGCCAAGGACTGCAAGTCGTTTTGATACTATTTGGGTAATAGTTGATCGTCTCACCAAATCAGCACACTTCCTACCAATAAAAGAAGATGACAAGATGGAGAAGTTAGCATGACTGTATTTGAAGGAAGTCATCTCCAGACATGGAATACCAATCTCTATTATCTCTGATAGGGATGGCAGATTTATTTCAAGATTCTGGCAGACATTACAGCAAGCATTAGGAACTCGTCTAGACATGAGTACTGCCTATCATCCATAAACTGATGGGCAGAGTGAAAGGACGATACAAACACTTGAAAACATGCTACGAGCATATGTTATTGATTTCGGAAACAGTTGGGATTGACACCTATCGTTAGCAGAATTTTTCTACAACAACAGCTACCATTCAAGCATTGAGATGGCACCGTTTGAAGCACTTTATGGTAGAAAGTGCAGGTCACCAATTTGTTGGAGTGAAGTGGGGGATAGACAGATTACGAGTCCAGAGATAATATAAGAAACTACCAAGAAGATCATCCAAATTCAAGAACGGTTGAAAACCGCCCAAAGTCGACAAAAGAGCTACGCTGACATTAAAAGAAAAGATATAGAATTTGAAATTGGGGAGATGGTCATGCTTAAGGTTTCACCTTGGAAAGGCGTTGTTCAATTTGATAAACGGGGGAAATTAAATCCAAGGTATATTGGACCATTCAAGATTATTGATCGTGTCGGACCAGTAGCTTACCGACTTGAGTTACCCCAACAACTCGCGGCTGTACATAACACTTTCCACGTCTCGAATTTGAAGAAATGTTATGCTAAAGAAGATCTCACTATTCCGTTAGACGAAATCCAAATCAACGAAAAACTTCAATTCATCGAAGAACCCGTCGAAATAATGGATCGTGAGGTTAAAAGACTTAAGCAAAACGAGATACCAATTGTTAAGGTTTGATGGAATGCTCGTAGAGGACCCAAGTTCACCTAGGAACGAGAAGATCAGATAAAGAAGAAATACCCGCACTTATTTCCAGAAGATACGTCAACACCTCCTACTGCTTAAAATTTCGGGACGAAATTTATTTAACGGGTAGGTACTGTAGTGACCCGAACTTTTCCATGTTTATTTATATTAAATGAAATTGATATTCACATGATTAATTGTTTCCAACATGTTAAGCAATCAAACTTGTTAAGACTTAATTAATTGAAATAGGTTTCATATAGACAATTGACCACCCAAGTTGACCGGCGATTCACGAACGTTAAAAACTTATAAAACTATATGATGACATATATATAGATATATATATTGTTAACATGATATTATGATAAGTATGTATCTCATTAAGTATATTAACAATGAACTACACATGTAAAAACAAGACTACTAACTTAAGGATTTCGAAACGAGACATACATGTAACGATTATCGTTGTAACAACATTTAAATGTATATATATCATATTAAGATATATTAATACATCATAATATCATGATAATGTAATAATTTAATATCTCATTAGATATAATAAACAATGGATTAACGACATTTAACCAGATCGTTAACTTAAAGGTTTCAAAACAACATTTACATGTAACGACTAACGTTGACTTAACGACTCAGTTAAAATGTATATACATGTAGTGTTTTAATATGAATTCATACATTTTTGAAAGACTTCAAGACACTTATCAAAGTACTTCTACTTAACAAAAATGCTTAAAATTACATCCTCATTCATTTTCATCAACAATTCTACTCGTATGCACCCGTATTCGTACTCGTACAATACCTAGCTTCTAAATGTATTTACTATTGGTATATACACTCCAATGATCAGCTCTTCGCAGCCCATGTGAGTCACCTAACCATGTGGGAACTATCATTTAACATCTAGCATGAAATATCTCATAAGATTACAAACTAATGAAGACTATATTGCCATCCAAATTCACGTGAATGAGGGGTACCACAAACACATTCACTTTGCAATTTTCTTGAATCAAACTGTTCTCTCTCAAGTGTTCTTCCTTTGTTCTAAGTGTTCTCCATCATCTTCAACAAAATGTAGCTTAATCTAGTTCATAAATCCATACAAAAATCAAGTTATAAAATAACTACTCAAGAACACACCAACAACACTTCCAAGTTTGCTAGCTTATTTCCAATCTTGCAAATCCACTTTGAGTGATCTCCAACCTCAAGAAATCATTCTTATTTACAGTAAGATATCTTTCTAATACAAGGTAATACTCATATTCAAACTTTAATTAAATTTCTATAACTTTAACAATCTTATTTCGAGTGGAAATCTTACTTGAACTTGTTTTCGTGTCATGATTTTGCTTCAAGAACTTTCAAGCCATCCAAGGATCCTTTGAAGCTAGATATATTTTTCTCATTTCCAGTAGGTTTATCCACAAAACCTGAGGTAGTAATGATGTTCATAACATTATTCGATTCATATATATAAAACTACTTTATTCGAAGGTTTAAACTTGTAATCACTAGAACATAGTTTAGTTAATTCTAAACTTGTTCGCAAACAAAAGTTATTCCTTCTAAATTGACTTTTAAAATCAACTAAACACATGTTCTATATCTATATGATATGCTAACTTAATGATTTAAAACCTGAAAACATGAAAAACACCGTAAAACCGGATATACGCCTTCGTAGTAACACCGCGGGCTGTTTTCGGTTAGTTAATTAAAAACTATGATAAAATTTGATTTAAAATTTGTTCTTCTGGGAAAATGTTTTTTCTTATGGACATGAAACTATATCCAAAAATCATGGTAAAAATCCAAGTGAAAGTATGTTTTTCAAAATGGTCATCTAGACGTCGTTCTTTCGACTGAAATGACTACCTTTACAAAAACGACTTGTAACCTATACTTCCGACT
This sequence comes from Rutidosis leptorrhynchoides, assembly GCF_046630445.1. Taxonomy (NCBI): domain Eukaryota; kingdom Viridiplantae; phylum Streptophyta; class Magnoliopsida; order Asterales; family Asteraceae; genus Rutidosis; species Rutidosis leptorrhynchoides. Next base: position 171,887,402 of record NC_092340.1, read on the forward strand.
ATAAACTTATAGTTTTTCTGTTTAGATTCATAAACTTAAGATTAATATGAAACCATAGCCACTTAAATCACTCAAAACGGATTTAAAACGAAGATGTTATGGGTAAAACAAGATTGGATAATTTTACTTGTTGTAGCTACGTGAAAATTGGTAACAAATCTATATTAATCATATCCTAGCTAACTCATATTTTATTATACATGTATTCTAATATATTATGTAATCTTGGGATACCATAGACAAGTATGCAAATGTTTTGACATATCATATCGACCCATGTATATATATTATTTGAAACAACCATAGACACTCTATATGCAGTAATGTTGGAGTTAGCTATACAGGTTGAGGTTGATTCCAAAAATATATATACTTTGAGTTGTGATCTAGCCTGAGACGTATATACACTGGGTCGTGGATTGATTCAAGATAATATATATATCAATTTATTTCTGCACATCTAACTGTGGACAACTAGTTGTAGGTTACTAACGAGGACAGCTAACTTAATAAACTTAAAACAGTAAAACGTATTAAAAATGTTGTAAATATATTTTGAACATAATTTGATATATATGTACATATTTGTTATAGATTCATGAATCGACCAGTGGGATGAGAATACATGCAGTTTTATAAATGTTTTACGAAATAGACACAAGTAAATGAAACTACATTATATGGGTGAATGATCGAAGCTGAATATGCCCCTTTTTGCTTGGTAGCCTAAGAATTAGTAATACGATCTACTAATTGACGCGAATCCTAAAGATAGATCTATTGGGCCTAACGAACCCCATCCATGGTTGCGGATGCTTTAGTACTTCGATGTTATTTTATTATGTCAGATGGATGTCCCGGAATGATAGGGGATATTCTTATATGCATCTTGTTAATGTCAGTTACCAGGTGTTCACCATATGAATGATTTTTATGCATGCTGTTTACAAGAAATATGAAATCGTGTGGTCTATTAATACGAATTGATAAATATATAGGCTAAACCTATAACTCACCAATATTTTTTGTTGAAGTTTTAAGCATGTTTATTCTCAGGTAATTGTTAAGAGCTTCCGCTGTTGCATACTAAATTAAGAACAAGATTTGGAGTCCATGCCTGTATAATATTGTTTGAAAACTGCATTTGAAGACATATGTTATTGTGTAATATTATTGTAAACCATTATTTAATGGTCGTGTGAATATGATATACTTTTGATTATCATTTTTAAACCTTTAACGATAAATTAAAGGTTATGCTTTGTTTTAAAATCGAATGCAGTCTTTGAAAAACGTCTCATATAGAGGTCAAAACCTCACAACGAAATCAATTAATATGGAACGTTTATAATCAATATGAACGGGATATTTCACGATCAACCTAATCACCACCATGTGCCATGTACATGACTTCATTTTTTCTTGTTGGATATCCGAAAACTCCGAGAATATTGATAACAACCATACCAAGGACACACCTTCGATTATTATCGAACCATATTTATGCTTCCGAATGAATGACAAATTCTTTCAACTTCAAGCGTATGTTACACGTGTATACTATCTCGTTTTCACACAGTTTTATTGACGAACTACAATATGCTTGATATTCTCTCATCGAGGCGGAAACTTCTCTCACATTACACTCGTACTTCTGTATAAGGAAATCCTTATTCTAAATTCTCAATGGAGAGAGAGACTCTTCACGTTATGCTAGTATTCGCCCCGATGGTGAATAGTCCTAATGAACATTTTTTAGAAACCGATAAGAAACTTGTTCTAACAAATGTTTTCAAGTCCTAACGAACTTGTTCAAATATATCTTAAAGGAATGTCCTACGTTTCGGATCGAGATGCTCGTTTTACTTCTAGATTTTGGAGTGCCTTACAAGAAGCCTTGGGGACACGTTTAAACATGAGTAACGCGTATCATCCACAAACTGATGGACCAAGCAAATGTACGATTCAAACCTTGGAAACCATAATACGAGTTTGTGTTATCAACTTCAAATTTGCTTGAGAAAAGCATTTGCCTTTAACCAAATTCTCTTACCACGATAGTTATCACATGAGTACTGACGCCACACCTTTCGGAAACTCACATAGCCACAATTGTTGTTTTCTAAATTGTTGAACCGAAGTAAGTGACAAGCAAACCACCGGACCCGAACTCAATCATGAAACAACCGAGAAATTGTTCACATCCAAGAGAGGCCCAAGACAATCCGTAGTCGCCAAAAGGGCCATGCCAATGTTAGACATAAACCTCTCAAATTCCAAGTGGGTGGCTGTGTAAATGTTAAAAGTCGTTTCGGGAAATGTAGAAAGCTAAATCCGCAATATTTTTATCCTTTGAAAATCTTGGAGCGTATGGGACCCGTTGCTTACCATTTCGAACTCCCAACTCGATCAAATTCCGTTCACCCTACATTCCACGTATCAAACTGAAGGAAGTCTCTTGTGAAACAAGAAATTGTTATCCTTTTCGACGAGCTTACTATCAATGAAAAACTCCTCTTCCCAGGAGGACCGGTTGAAATTATGGATCGTGAAATCAAACTTTAAAACAACGTAAAATCCTGACTGTCAAAGTTCATTGAAATGCCCAAGGGAGTACCCTGACTCATTCATAGAATTTGCAATGCATGGTCTCGAGGAGGAATCAACAACTACTACTTCCAACTAAATTTCGGGACAAATTTTTAGGTAATGTAACATCCCGCATTTTTTCGTTAATTCATTTTAATGCCCGTCTTTTTTTTAGATAATATCTTTCGTATTCTAAATTCGTATCTTACATTAACTAATGTTCTTGATATTTTCGTTATTCGATTATAATATCTTCCGTTTATTCTGGCGTATTTAAAATAATTCGTTTGGTTAATCCATGCACCCGCTTTAAACTTGAGGGACCGAAGTTGCCAAGTGGGCAAACTAGTTGACTAGGTCAACTAGTCAACCCACAATCTCATCCACTCATTCACTTCTTCTCCTACTTCCCTCTTTTTCTCTCTAATCACCAAGAACACACTTTTATCATCTTCAAAGATTCATCATCTATTTCAATTCAAGCAAGCAAACATCAAAACAAATTGTACTTTTGTGATCCTTGCATCATCCTCTTCATTTTGGTACCAATTTCACTACTTGGGGTAAGGTTTCTAAAAACTATAGATTTCTCTAAATTCGTTTTTTAGAATTGAAATGGTGTTAATTAGTGTCTATGGCTCAAGTCTAACATGAATATGTGATTTGTTTGCTCGATTTGTTGTTTTTGAGTAACTTGCATGAACACTTGAAATGGGTTAGTTTAATCTTTGATTTTGGATGACTAAATGTTATTGAAATGTTAAAGTTCATGTATTAAATGTGTTACTAACATCATTAGCTTCGTGGTATGTAGGTTGATTTAGAAAAGCCTCATTTACAAAATGGTTGAATTCATGATTCTTGGTTAGGGTTTGATGAACTTTAAAATGAACTTTTGATGCATTGAATGCTATGAAATGTTGTTAGTAAGTGTTTAGTTGTATTGCATGTTTAATTACCTTCGAAATGGTGTATCGTATGTGTAAATTGGCTTCCCGAATCATGAAATGCATTTTATGAACTTGAAACTTTGATAATGAACTTTTAACGATCATTCGACGAGGATTATGATTCATTGTAAATGCTATAATTGATTTATGATATGCATTTAGTTATATTCCTCGTTAAATTACCTTTCTAACGATGTATGGTATGCGATTTAAATGTTTACGGTTCATTAGTTATGCTTAAATGAAGTTTGGTTCGAGACTTGTCAAATTTTCATCATTTCCACTGGAGTCGGGTAGTGATGCGGCGCATCACTATTGGATGCGGCACATTAGTGGAGTGATGCGGCGCATCACTAAGGGATGCGGCGTATCAGTAGTGGGCTGTCCAAAATTTCCGTTTTTTATTTAATTCCAACTATGCTACGCACCTCCGATTAACATGAAACTTGGCCAACATACTTATATATGCTTATCTTTCATAGAAAAATTGTCGGATACCCGACCTGACCCTGTTGACTTTGACTTTGACTAAGTTTAACTTTTAGTCAAACTTAACCAAACACTTATGCAATCGTTCTAATCTTCTTTTATACTTGATTCTCGCATGAAACTTGACAACGTGATTCACATGCTATATTAATCGAGTCGTAATGAGCCATAGGGCTAATTGAACACATTTTGCCCGACCTTGTGTCATAACCGGTTAATTGATACAACTTACTTGTTAGGTCAAGACTAAGCAACTTTCATGCACACGTTTACTTTGTGAAGTACTTTTATACTTGTGTGCCCGAGGTGAGATCATAGTCCCACCTTTTCAACAACTTTTATACTTTTAAATCGTGGGCTGAGAAACATATACTTTGTATACATTTTGTACTACTTACTTTTATACTTTGAGCACAAGTATGAAAACAAACATTCTACGTGCGAGTTAGAACAAAAATCCTCAATTCAATTATCATTAGTTACGCTTGCCAGGTGTAAGTGAGAACTTATGTTGTGTGGCTATAAAGGTTTGCCAAACCCTCATTCGAACGGTTCGCTACTGTTATGCGGATGAAATATATTTTTGAGAAACAGCGTAGGTTCTAACACTAAGTGTATGGGGTAAAAGAAACGTTAAGCCTTGATAACTGGGTGCTCGCGAATAACAACTTTTGGAATGCAAATGATTTGGATAATAAACTTTATGGAAATACTAAATCTTGTGGTTCAAAAACAATGTTTACAAATACACCTATGATTTCACCAGCGTTTTTCGTTGACAGATTTCTATATGTTTCTTAGGTTCATACTTGGCTACTTGATACATGCTTCTGCACACTTTGATTACTTGCTTGGGGTCAAGCATACATGCATACGCTAGAGATAGCACTTTTGGATTCAAACTTAAAGCATACATACTTACGCAATTTATAGCAACTGTAATTTTCAACTCATATTATGTCGCAAGTTATTTCATTTATACATTACTACTATTGTAAACTTATTTGTTGTCGAACCGTTGGGTTTACTTAAAACTTTGAAAGTCTTACATGTTTCAAATGAATGCGACATAATTTTGGTCAAACGCGTCTCATTTAGGGACTATGACCACGTAACGGGACCTAAGTTAACGGCACCGTCAATGGAGATTTTGGCGGGTCATTACACTTATGGAAAACACCGATTCAACCTTCTCGGTCTACCATTTTAATCCAATTGGACCCTCGGTTCCATCGAATTCCAGAGGTTTACAGGCAGTGAATTCTTTGTAGGAGCATCCTACACGAGTTCTTGTGGCGTTAGTTCCATTGCTGGATTCAGAATTATTGTTGTTTTGCATCGCAGCTTGTACTGCGGCTATGTTTGCATCGTAGCCTGTACTGCGGCTATGTTTGCATCGCAGCCTGTACTGCGGCTATGTTTAAAACTTGTAAAAACTATATGATAACATATATATGGATATATATATTGTTAACATGATATTATGATAAGTAAGTATCTCATTAACTATTTTAATAATGAGTTATATACATAAAAATGAGACTATTGAATTAAAAAAACTTGAAAATGATATATATAACGATTATCGTTATAACAACGTTTTGCTATTTACATATGAATCATTTTAAGATATTGATACACTTTGTTAAACATGTTATGTAAGATCCAGTTTTTCCCTGTTATGTTAGACGCCGTCTAACAGGGTGGGACGCCGTCCCGTTTTAAAGGGCTGGACACCGTCCAGAAATCTGGACGCCGTCCAGATGGCCTGATGAGCCAGCTTTGGTATTTTGATATTTTAAAATGGGGTAGTTTGGTAATTTCACATGTGGACGACTTTAAGACCCAAGATAAGTTTTGGTGAGCCTTATTACTCCATTTCCATCTACTTTATCTCCCTCCACTAAATTCTAGAGAGAGAGGAAGTTCTAGAGTGAGAGAGCTCCATTAAAGGAAGAAGGAGGTTGAATCGGGTCTTAGTGCGAGTTCTAAAGTTGTTCATCTAGTCGCTAGCTACGTGGTGATTGTGTTGGTAAGTTATAAAACCTAATTTCTTTACTTAAATTGTGTTAAGGGCTAGGGTTTGGGTTAGTGTTGCACTTAAAACCCATTTGTTAGTGATTTGGGTGTTTTGGGTAAGTTTGGGTCATGAAGACCCAAAAGATGACTAACCTAGGGTTTTGAAAAGTTAAAGTGTGTAAATGGGTCTTAAAGGCGTAGTAAATCACTAGAACATTTGTAGTTAATGTTAATGGGTGTCATTTGGGTTGTGGGTGACCCAAATGGGCGTGTTGACCTCGAAATTGGTCAAATGGGTCTTGGGCGACCTAGGTTGTTAAATGTGTATGAGAACACACTAAACTTGTGATTATAAAGTGTTTAAGACCATATTTGGCTAGTGTTAGGATTTTGTTGGTGTTGACCCAAATATTAGGGTTAGGGGTGCAAATGGGTCGGAATTGCACCTTGGGTCAAAATGGCACTAGAATGGAGAGTAATTTGGTTGACCAACTTGAGTTGTGATTGATTATGTGCTAAATGTGATAGGTACGTTACATTGAAGTTGCAAGCTCGGTTATCTTTTGCAAAAGACTCTAAGGTGAGTGGAATAATAATATGCGTAGGTATATAATGTATCTATTTGTTGTAGCGTGAGTTGTGAAATGTCGAGGTGCTAAGACACCATGTTTCACGTGATGAGTGAAGTGTCGAGGTGTTAAGATACCACTCGGAGTGTAGCATCGAGGTGTTAAGATGCCACTCTAAGAAATTGACGGGTGAAGCATCGAGGTGTTAAGATGCCACCTAGGAGTGAAGTGTCGAGGTGTTAAGACGCCACTCCGTAAAATAAAGAGTGAAGCATCGAGGTGTTAAGATGCCACTCGAGGTGAAGTACCTAGGTGTTAAGGTGCTACCCTAGGGTTTAGTGATACGAGGTGTTAAGTACACTAACGGATGTTATGAACACCGATGGCATTTTTGCGAGCGCCATTCCCTTGTACGATTGGTTAACCATGATTATTGTGTTGAGTTGTAAGAATATTATATGGTTCGAGTTATATACATATATATGCCATTGTTATGCTAGCTTGTGATATTGGAGGTTAATAGCGTTGTACTTGAGATGTTAAGCCCATTTGTGTGTTGCTAGCATGTATGCGGAATTTGTGCTCCTGCATGGACAAAGGCAAAGGTATTCAGTTGGATTAGTGGTCTCCCGCTTATTTTGATAGGGGATGCTTTTGGGTTAGCTTCTGGAAGTTCGGCCAAGATTGGGTAGTTTAACCTCAAACACCATGCTCTAGTGTCGTTTGGAAATTAAACTTGTATTGGTGGAAACTTGTATTTTTGAACGAAACGCATAAGATGGGTCGATGTGGGCCCGATGTTGTAAAACTTGTTTTGATAACGAAAACCTCTTAGTTTATTATATTTTGGTATGTTGTAAAAAGGTTTTCGTTTAAAAGTGTGGGGAAGCGGGATTTCCGCTCACGTGAGTTGGACCCGGGGACAGTAGCTGCCAGGCAATCTGGACGCCGTCCAGATATGCTGGATGCCGTCCCGGTCTTAAGTGCCGGACGCTGTCCAGATAACTGGTCGCCGTCCGGATGGGTAGGTCCAGATTTTTTTTTTTGGGCGTGTTCTTGGTTTAACGAAGTCAGGTTGTTACAAGTGGTATCAAAGCATGGTCTAAGGGATTTAGGCGACTTGAGATAGGTGCCTAGACTTAGATTTTATTGTGTGTGCGCTTTATGCGGGACTTGTAGGACTTTGGGTCGGAATGGGAATCGTTAGTGCTAGTGTTTATGTGAATTAACCTTCCACTAATTGTTTGTGTTGTTTTATCAATCATCAAGTGAGATAGACGTTGTACTAGCGAGTTATTTGGGTCGGAATGGGTCTAGTATGTTGCGACAAGAGGCTAAGTTATGGTGGGATGATAAAATTAAATTGTACGGGGAAGAGCAATGTATGAGCTTGACATGGGAAGAGTTTAAGAAGGAGTTTTTCAAAGAATACCGAACTTCTTTCGATCTTGATAGAATCCGAGACGAGTTGCACAATTTGCAACAAGGTTCAATGGACTTGGTTACTCTCAAGTCTACCTTCTTGGCAAAGACTCGTTTTTGTCCGGAATATGTTGGTGACGATCACAAGCAAATGAAAGATTTCTACCGTACCATGAATGATGAGTTCAAGGGTAAGATTAGTCGAGGAGCGGATAAGTCTTTTGACGAGTTATTTGAATTGGCACGGGGTTTTGAGCAGGAGGTTCCAAGAAAAAGCGACTTCTCATTTTCCAAAAGAAAGTTTGAAGGCTCTAGTCATTCTAACTTTTCAAATAAGAGGAATAAGAACAAGAAGGGTTCCGAGAGTGTCAATAGCGTGAAGAAGGGCGCTTCCGGGGGTTTTTCTTATACATGCTACAATTGTGGGCAACCGGGTCATATGGCTCGTGATTGTCCAAAATCATCTTCCGGAAACAAGCTCACTTGTTTTAATTGCGGTAAAAAAGGGCATAAGAAGCCAGAGTGTCCCGATTTGTGAAACGATAATGTTAAGCGTCTAGAGAAGGAGGCGGGTACGGCTAGGGGTAGCAATTATTTGATGACGAATGATGAAGCCAAGCAATCCAACGAAGTTGTCTCTGGTACTTTTATGGTTAACTCTAATCTGGCAAGGATCCTATTTGATAGCGGTGCCAATTTGTCGTCTGTGTCTCCAAAATTTGTGCCTAGACTTAATAGACCGTTAGCTAAGTTAAGTCGTCCGGTAGAAGTCGAAATAGCGGACGGCAAGACGGTGCTAGTGGTTGATGTGTGTAAATTGTGATGTCGTTTTTGGTGCCGAAAACTATAAGGTAGATCTTATCCCGATGACTTTGGGTGATTTTGATATCGTTGTTAGTATGGATTGGCTCGATCATAATAGGGCCGATATTGCATGCCATGAAAAATTTATTCGTGTGAAGACCCCAAGTGGGGGAGAGTTAATTATTCACAGTGATAAGCTTAGAAGACTTGTGCCGATATGCACTTTTCCACGGGCACATCGTTTCCTTGTTAGTGGTGGCATGGCTTTTCTTGCCCATGTTGTTGATACTCGTGATAAGCCTCCACCCATTAGTGAAATTCCGGTGGTAAATGAGTTTGAAGACGTTTTTTCGGATGAGTTACCGGGTGTTCCGGCGGAAAGACAAGTTGAATTTCGCATTGAGTTGGTTCCGGGAGCTACTCCCATTGCTAAAACTCCTTATCGTTTGGCGCTGACGGAAATGCAAGAGTTGTTAAATCAAACCCAAGAGCTACTTGAAAAGGGTTTTATCCAACCGAGTGCTTCGCCATGGGGCGCTCCGGTTTTATTCGTGAAAAAGAAGGATGGTAGTATGCGGATGTGCATCAATTACCGGGAGTTGAATAAAGTGACGATCAAGAATCGTTATCCATTGCCTCGGATTGATGATTTGTTTGACCAACTCCAAGGTGCTACGTATTTCTCTAAGATTGACCTACGGTCCGGCTATCACCAAATGCTGGTCCGTGAGGAAGATATTGAGAAAACGGCTTTTTGAACGCGTTATGGGCATTTTGAGTTTGTAGTTATGCCTTTCGGTCTTAAGAATGCACCTGAGGCATTCATGGATCTTATGAACCGAGTGTGCCAACCTATGTTGGACAAGTCGGTAATAGTGTTCATTGACGACATACTTGTCTATTCGAAGAGTACGAAGGGACATGAACATCATTTGCGGGGTGTGTTAAAGACATTGCGGAAGGAGAAATTGTATGCTAAATTCTCCAAATGTGAGTTTTGGCTAAGGGAAGTTCAATTCCTTGGTCACATTGTGAACAAAGATGGTATTCAAGTAGATCCGGGGAAGATAGAGACGGTGAAGAGTTGGAGACAACCGACTACGCCTACGGAAATCCGAAGTTTTCTCGGATTGGCCGGTTATTATCGTCGGTTTATCCAAGACTTTTCTAAGATCGCTTCTTCATTGACGAAATTGACGAGGAAGAACGCGAGATTTAATTGGGAGAATGAGCAAGAAATTGTTTTTCAATTGTTAAAAGAGAAATTGTGTCAAGATCCGGTGTTAGTGTTGCCGAAAGGTGTGGAAGACATGACGGTTTATTGTGATGCTTCGCTAAATGGACTCGGGTGTGTTCTAATGCAAAGAGGTAAAGTCATTTCTTACGCCTCTCAACAATTAAGGGAGCACGAAACGAGATATCCGACTCATGATCTTGAGTTGGCGGTGGTTGTGCATGCGTTGAAAATTTGGCGCCATTACTTGTATGGTGTCAAGAGTACGGATTATTCGGATCATAAGAGTTTGAAACATCTCTTTAATCAACGAGATTTGAATTATCATCAACGTAGGTGGATGGATGTGATAAAAGACTATGATTGTGAGATACTTTATCATCCGGGCAAGGCGAATGTGGTCGCGGATGCGTTAAGTCGAAAGAGTCATCACCCGGCATTACGATTGGGATTGTTACGTATGATTATTACTATCGATTTTCTTGAAAAACTTGGTGTGATCCAAATAGAGGCTTATGTTCACAACAAGCATGCGGAACGAATTGTGGGGCAATCAGAATTCATTACTATGGGTTCGCGTGGTTTGTTGTCTTTTCAAGGAAGGGTGTGGGTGCCTAAGATGGGTGATTATCGACAAGTGCTACTTGATGAAGCACATAAGTCAAAGTATTCCATTCATCCGGGCGCGACGAAAATGTATCTTGATTTAAGAAAAGAGTATTGGTGGCCGGGCATGAAACGTGATGTTGTAAAGTATGTTGAGCAATGAGTCATGTGCTTGCAAGTTAAAGCGGAGCACCAAAAGTCGTATGGTAAGTTTCAACCGTTAGAAATCCCGAAGTGGAAATGGGAGCACATTACCATGGATTTCAACACAAAGTTACCTAAAATGTCGAGAACCCAATTTGATTCGATTTGGGTGATAGTTGATCGATTGACGAAAAGTGCTTTGTTTCTTCCCATTCGGGAAGCGATATCGTCAGAGACCTTGGCTAAATTGTTTATCAAGGAAGTAGTCGCTCGACATGGGGTTCCTATATCTATTATTTCGGATCGAGATACCCGTTTTACATCTCGGTTTTGGGAAAAGTTTCATGACGATATGGGTACACAATTAAAATTGAGCACGGCATACCATCCTCAAACGGACGGTCAAACCAAACGTACGAATCAAACTTTGGAGGATATGTTACGGGCGTGCATTATTGATTTCGGTGGTAGTTGGGACGAGCACTTACCTTTGGTGGAATTCTCGTACAATAATAGTTATCATACTAGTATTGGGATGCCAACGTATGAGATGCTTTATGGGCGAAGATGTCGAACTCCAATTTGTTGGGGTGAAGTGGGACAAAAGGAAATCGGGAGTACCGATTTGCTTTTAGAGACGAATAGCAAGATTGATGTGATTCGGGATCATTTGAAAAATGCGCAAGATAGACAAAAGTCGTATGCCGATAAACGTAGGCGAATGATCGAATTCCAAGAGGGCGACATGGTGATGCTTAAGGTTTCGCCATGGAAAGGTATTATTCGGTTTCGAAAACGGGGAAAGTTAGCTCGGTTTATTGGGCCATTTAAGGTTTTAGCTCGTGTTGGTGAAGTCGCATATCGTTTGGAATTACCCGAAGAACTTGTGGGGATCCATAATACATTTCATGTTTCCCATCTCCGTAAGTGTCTTGCGGATGATTCTTCGTGGGTTTCATTAGACGAAATTGAACTAAACAACAAGCTAGAGTATATTGAGGAGCCGGTTGCATACTTGACGAAAAAGTGAAAAGATTGAGAAATAAAGAGGTGAGAACTTTTAAAGTTCAATGGCGGCGTAGTATAGGTTCCGAGTTAATTGGGAGCCCGAAGAATTTTTTCTTGTGTATCATCGTGCTTGTCATGCGGCTTGGATTGCGAGGTCGCAATCTGGTTCAACTGTGGGAGAGTTGTAAGATCCAGTTTTTCCCTGTTATGTTGGACACCGTCCAACAGGGTGGGACGCCGTCCCGTTTTGAAGGGTTGGACGCCGTCCAGATGGCCTGACGAGCCAGCTTTGGTATTTTGATATTTTAAAATGGGGTGGGTTGGTAATTTCATATGTGGACGACTTTAAGACCCTAGATCAGTTTTGGTGAGCCTCATTACTCCATTTCCATCTACTTTATCTCCCTCCACTAAATTCTAGAGAGAGAGGAAGTTCTAGAGTGAGAGAGCTCCATTAAAGGAAGAAGGAGGTTGAATCGGGTCTTAGTGCGAGTTCTAAAGTAGTTCATCTAGTCGCTAGCTACGTGGTGATTGTGTTGGTAAGTTATAAAACCTAATTTTTTTACTTAAATTGTGTTAAGGGTTAAGGTTTGGGTTAGTGTTGCACTCAAAACCCATTTGTTAGTGATTTGGGGGTTTTGTGTAATTTTGGGTCATGAAGACCCAAAAGATGACTAACCTAGGGTTTTGAAAAGTTAAATTGTCTAAATAGGTCTTAAAGGCTTAGTAAATCACTAGCACATTTGTAGTTAATGTTAGTGAGTGTCATTTGGGTTGTGGGTGACACAAATGGGCGTGTTGACCTCGAAATGGGTCAAATGGGTCTTGGGCTACCTAGATTGTTAAATGTGTATGAGAACACACTAAACTTGTGATTATAAAGTGTTTAAGACCATATTTGGCTAGTGTTAGGATTTTGTTGGTGTTGACCCAAATATTAGGGTTAAGGGTGCAAATGGGTCGGAATTGTACCTTGGGTCAAAATGGCACTAGAATGGCGAGTAAGTTGGTTGACCAACTTGAGTTGTGATTGATTATGTGCTAAATGTGATAGGTACGTTACATTGAAGTTGCAAGCTCGGTTATCTTTCGCAAAAGACTCTAAGGTGAGTGGAATAATTATTTGTTGTAGCGTGAGATGTGAAGTGTCGAGGTGCTAAGACACCACGTTTCACGTGACGAGTGAACTGTCGAGGTGTTAAGACGCCACTCGGAGTGTAGCATCGAGGTGTTAAGATGCCACTCTAAGAAATTGACGGGTGAAGCATCGAGGTGCTAAGATGCCACCTAGGAGTGAAGTGTCGAGGTGTTAAGACGCCACTCCGTAAAATAAAGAGTGAAGCATCGAGGTGTTAAAATGCAACTCGGGGTGAAGTACCGAGGTGTTAACGTGCCACCCTAGGGTTTAGTGATACGAGGTGTTAAGTACACTAACGGATGTTATGAACACCGATGGCATTTTCGCGAGCGCCATTCCCTTGTACGATTGGTTAACCATGGTTATTGTGTTGAGTTGTAAGCATATTATATGGTTCGAGTTATATACATATATATGCCATTGTTATGCTAGATTGTGATATTGGAGGTTAATTGCATTGTACTTGAGATGTTAAGCCCATTTGTGTGTTGCTAGCATGTATGCGGAATTTGTGCTCTGGCGTGGACAAAGGCAAAGGTATTCGGTTGGATTAGTGGTCTCCCGCTTATTTTGATAGGGGATGCTTTTGGGTTAGCTTCTGGAAGTTCGGCCAAGATTGGGTAGTTTAACCCCAAACACCATGCTCTAGTGTCGTTTGGAAATTAAACTTGTATTGGTCAAAACTTGTATTTTTGAACGAAACGCGTAAGACCGGTCGATGTGGGCCCGATGTTGTAAAACTTGTTTTGATAACGAAAACCTCTTAGTTTATTATATTGTGTTATGTTGTAAAAAGGTTTTCGTTTAAAAGTGTGGGGAAGCGGGATTTCCGCTCACGTGAGTTGATGTGATGACCCGAAATTTTTTGACTTATTTAAACCAATTCTCTATACGATTTATTATTTTAACACGTTAAACAAAGTTTGTTAGATTGAGTCTCAAAATTTTAGAACTGTTTCATATATACAATTACCTTTGACTACTCTCGACGATTCATGAACAATTATATGTATGTATATATATATATATATATATATATATATATATATATATATATATATATATATATATATATATGTACAAGTAAAAACGACTTTCCTACAGTAAAACCCTATTTGCTACAGTAAAAATTACTTTGCTACAGTAAAACACTATTTGCTACAGTAAAACACTATTTGCTACAGTGAAACCGTCTTTTGTTACAGTAACACTATTTGATGTCGACGAACTAGCAAACAAAAACGGAAAAGGCGGCCATGCGATCGCATGGCAAAAACACTGAAAACTCATGCGATCGCATGAGCTACAGTAAATCGAAAAGTACTATAAAAGGCCAGTTTGTTCGACGATATATTCACATTTTATTTTTCATCTGTAATTTAAATTTAAATTTATAATTATAATTATAATTTTAATTTAAGTTTAATAATAATAAGGTATATTTGAGGATGTTTTAATTCGGGTTTCAAACCGCTTTAAGCTAAGGAAATATTGGGTATTGTTCGGGGTATTGTTCTTGAATCCAAGGCTAACCATACAGTCGTCTACCATCATTACGTCTACGTAATTTGCCTACAATATTGAATTGCAATATTGAACTGTGAGTTATAGTCTCCCTTTTTAAATACTTTAAATATTTTTGGGCTGAGAATACATGCAATTTATTTTAAACGCGATAAGACACAAGTACATACTAAATTCTACACTGAGTTAAACCAAAAATCCCTTAGCTTTGGTAACTAGTAGCTGCCAGTACATAGGATATGGACTGGTGGGCGCGAATAATTGTATATGGATCCATAGGGCTTGACATCCCCGTCCGAGCTAGAGCGCTAGCCTTTTAACGGACGTATGTTATTTGAGTTTAAGACACGTTGGTTTGCGTGTATTAAAACGATTGGGGTAATTATCACTATAGCGTTAAGTTTAGTTACCAGGGTGCTCTGTTACGTAGAATCTATTGATAAACTTTTGATGAAATCTTGTGGTCTATCTTTATATATGTTTATGACTCGAGCAATTAAACCTATAACTCACCAATATTCGTGTTGACTTTTTAGCATGTTTTATTCTCGGGTCCTTAGAATGCTTCCGCTGTGATGTGCTTGTTGCCTGCATGGAGTCTCTCATGCTTTGTACAAAGTTTATTGCATTCAAAATAAAACTGCGTTGTGTAATAAATAATTGGACTGTGATGTCAACCTGTAAATTAAAGACATGTATTTCGGGGTTTTGGTTATACCTAAACACTCGCCCACATGTTTATAACTTTCTATGTTTACAAAGTTACTTATTTTAATGAATGCAATATTTTATCAAAACGTATCATATAGAGGTCAAAACCTCACTGTGGAATCAATGATTAACGTGCCTCGTCAATAGCGATTTTGACGGGTCGTTACAGTTGGTATCAGAGCTTGAGGTCATAGGGAACCAGAAATTACATTAGTGTGTTTAACTGGTAATTGTTAGGATGCATTAGTGAGTCTGGACTATGACCATATCTGTTTTTACTGATTTTTGCTTATTATTTGGTCAAAAACATTATATGTGATATATTTATATGCTAACGTAATTGTTGTTTCAATTATGTGATAGATGACTTCTTCTAATCCTATCATTTTGTACGACTCGGAATCGGACACTGAATCTATTCTATCCACAACTGAAAAGGGCGTTCCAATACCTATTAAAGAAGAAATTGTGTTAGTCGGGGAATCTCAATTCCAGGTAAACCCAGAGGAGGTTCCAGCTCCACCCAAATTTAGTTTTTCGGAGCCACAGTATCGTTGGCATGGACCCATGATCCCTGGAGTAAACGAGGATCGTCCATTTCTAAACAAATATGGACATTGGTCCAGATACACCGCCGACGGGCGGGTTGTGCCGATTACGCCTGGCAGATTTAGGTTCATGACCACCGGTACATATTCTCGCAGTTCGTCATCATATTCTCCTACACATGACTCAGACAGTTCGTCATCAGACGAAATCAGTAAGGAGGAGGATTTCGCTAATGAAATAAAAGAGATCACTAAGGAGAAATTCCAACTTGCTATAGATAATAAAAACAACCACAATAATAAAAAGTCCTTAATTATTAAAAAGGAACATGACCATTCGATCCGTAACCACCCTTATTGTATTAAACCCATTGAGGCAACGGGTACCTCAAAACCCCAACCAAAAATAAAATACACTGCCAGAATGTCTGTCGGACCATGTGCACACAAACAATTGGCAGAGAGAACCAAATGGGAAGAAGTTTCTGATAGTTCTGAATAAACGACCTCGCAACCATAAATCTTCCATGCGCTATTCTATTGCTTATGTGTGCTACTCTATCTTGTTATGTAAAATAAGCATATGTAAAATATCAGTATTGTATGGTATTGTATTATTTTGGTTTATTAATAATAAATGCATGGAATGATTATTTGTATTATTACTACTACTTATTATTATTATTATTACATAATAATGTAGTAACTCGCTGTAATTTTTCATAGTGGAATATTATTAGGATTTTAGTAGTTAATTCCTTGTACTAGCTATTATGTATGAACTTAACGGGTAGGTAATACCCTAGAAATAATTATAAAATGCTAATAAGAAGAAAAGGCTTTTATAATAATTGGTTCATATTATTAATATGCTACGATTAACTATTAACAACTCATTTTACCTATAATATTCTATATGATTAAATTATCTCTGTTGTGTTTATTGAAGAAACATGTCTCAAATGTTGGATGCTGAGTTCGAGGAACTAGTCGAGAAACGTGTGAATGAAAGAATTGCTGCAGCCGAGGCAGCAAAAGCAACAGCCGAAGCAGTAACCAAAGCAGCAGCCGTAAACACAAACTCACGAAACGGATGCTCATACAAAACTTTTCAAGGATGCAAACCACAGACGTTTAGTGGAATCGTGGGACCAGTCGGTCTAACCCGATGGTTTGAAAAGATGGAGTCCATTTTCAAAATCAGTAATTGTGCGAACGGAGACAAGTCAAAGTATGCTTCGTGTACGTTGTATGACGGTGCACTTACTTGGTGTAACAATTATGCTAAAGCAGAAGGAATAGATACGGCATATGATATCTTTTGGGAAGAACTGAAAAAGATGCTAATCGAGGAGTACTGTCCTCGAAACGAGATCAGAAAAATGGAAGCTAAGTTACGTAATCTGAAGGTTATCGGTGTGAATCTCAATAACTATGAAAAGCGTTTCATGGTACTAGCCTTGTTGTGTCCCGAATTGGTGCCAAACGAGAAACGAAAGATAGAAATGTATATTGACGGTTTATCGATCAATATCAAAGGAAATGTTACATCGTCCAAACCGAATACGATGCAGGAAGCCATGACAATGGCACACCAACTCATGGACCAGATCACAGAGAGTTCGATTAAGGCACCAATTACCGAAGTCAAGACAACTGAAGGAAAGAGGAAATGGGAAGACTATACGGGAAAAATTACTCACCTGAAGAAACAAGAAACTTTTAAAGGTAAACAAGATGGGGCAACTGCAAGTCCAAACTATAAGGGACCCCATCCGTTCTGCAAAAGATGTTACACACATCATACAGGATATTGTCAAGTGGTCTGTGATAAGTGCAACAAGAAAGGACATGTGGCGAAAGATTTTTATGCCACCGTTTCTGAAGTAAAGACAAAACCGACCGATGTCAAGAAATGTTTTGGATGCGGAAAGTCTGGTCACTTTATAAATCAATGCCCTGATAAGGAGAAGAACAAAGAACCCGCACGTGGGAGGGCATTTAATGTTAGTGCCAGTAAAGCACGTGAGGATCCTAATCTTGTCACGGGTACGTTTACCGTTAATAATCAACTAGCTTCTATTATGTTTGATACGGGTGCTGATAGAAGTTATATGTGTAAAGACTTTAGTTTTAAACTAAAATGTGCATCATTACCTCTAGACGATAAATATACTATTGAATTAGCTAATGGTAAACTGATAAAAGCCGAAAAAATTTGCCATGGTTGCGAAATGAATCTCGCTGGTGAAACCTTCAAAATCGATTTGATACCCGTAGAATTAGGAAGTTTTGACGTAATCATTGGCATGGACTGGATGTCCAAAACAAGAGCGGAAGTTATTTGTGCTGAGAAAGCAATCCGCATCCCTCGTAAGGATGAAACGTCATTAATGATTTATGGGGAGAAGAGCAACTCAAAGCTGAACTTTATCAGCTGTATGAAGGCCCAGAAACTTATAAGAAAAGGTTGTTATGCTATTCTGGCACACGTAAAGAAGATCGATACTGAAGAAAGAAGCATTGATGACATGCCGGTTGTAAGAGAATATCCCGGAGTATTTCCAGAAGAATTACCGGGGCTACCTCCACACAGATGTGTAGAATTCCAGATTGATCTCATACCAGGAGCCGCACCTGTAGCCCGATCTCCATATAGACTTGCACATTCAGAAATGCAAGAATTACAAGACCAGTTGCAAGAATTATCGGACCGTGGATTTATTCGTCCTAGTTTTTCACCTTGGGGTGCTCCTATTCTGTTCGTTAAGAAGAAGGATGGATCTATGAGAATGTGCATAGATTACCGAGAATTAAACAAATTAATGATCAAGAATTGGTACCCATTACCGAGGATTGATGATTTGTTTGATCAATTGTAAGGATCAAGTGTTTATTCTAAGATTGATCTATGCTCCGGATATCATCAGTTGAGAGTGAAGGAAGAAGATGTTCCTAAAACCGCGTTCAGAACCCGTTACGGTCACTATGAGTTTCTAGTCATGCCTTTTGGATTAACTAATGCTCCAGCAGTATTCATGGATCTAATGAATCGTATCTGTAGACCGTATTTAGACAAATTTGTCATTGTTTTTATCGACGACATATTGATTTACTCGAAGAACAAGGAAGAACATGAGCAACACTTAAGACTGGTGCTAGAGATACTCAAGAAAGAAGAATTGTACGCAAAATTTTCGAAGTGTGATTTCTGGTTACAAGAAGTACAATTTTTGGGCCATGTTGTTAGTAAACATGGAATTAAAGTTGACCCCGCCAAGATCGAAGCCATTAGTAAATGGGAAACACTGAAGACTCCAACACAAATTCGCCAATTCTTAGGTCTTGCTGGTTACTACCGAAGATTCATTCAAGATTTCTATAGAATCGCCAAACCCTTAACTGCATTGACTCAAAAGGGAAAGAAGTATGATTGGTCCACGGAACAGGAATCCTCATTCCAGTTATTAAAGAAGAAGTTAACGTCTGCACCCATTTTGTCATTACCAGAAGGAAATGATGATTTCGTTGTGAAGACCCGTCCTAATCCATCCGGACGAAGTCCATATCGATTATAAACGATTCACAACAGTTGCTTACATCGCGAGGTACTTGACCTCTATATGATACATTTTACAAACATTGCATTCGTTTTTGAAATGACAATCTTTCATTACATCGAAGGTTGACAGCATGCATACCATTTTATAATATAACTAACTATAATTGACTTAATAATAATCTTGATGAACTTAACGACTCGAATGCAACGTCTTTTGAAATATGTCATAAATGACTCCAAGTAATATCTTTAAAATGAGCAATTGCACAGCGGAAGACTTCTTTCATACCTGAGAATAAACATGCCTTAAAGTGTCAACCAAAAGGTTGGTGAGTTCATTAGTTTAACATAAATAATCATTTCATAATTTTAATAGACCACAAGATTTCATATTTCCATTTCTCATAAACACACGTCCCATACATAGAGACAAAATATCATTCATATGGATTGAACACCTGGTAACCGACATTCACAATATACTTATAAGAATATCCCCATCATTCCGGGATCCTCCTTCGGACATGATATAAATTTCGAAGTACTAAAGCATCCGATACTTTGGATGGGGCTTGTTGGGCCCGATAGATCTATCTTTAGAGTTCACGTCAATTAGGGTGTCTGTTCCCTAATTCTTAGATTACCAGACTTAATAAAAAGGGGCATATTCGATTTCGATCATTCAACCATAGAGTGTAGTTTCGATTACTTGTGTCTATTTCGTAAAACAGTTATAAAAACATCGCATGTATTCTCAGTCCCAAAAATATATATTGTAAAAGCATTTAAAAAGGGATTAATGAAACTCACGCATATAAATATTGTAAAATAGTTAATAAAGCATTTGCATGTATTCTCAGCCCAAAAATGTATATAAAAGGGAATAATGAAACTCACACAATGTATTTTGTAGTAAAAATACATATGACTATATTGAACAATGCAGGGTTGGCCTTGGATTCACGAACCTATATTCCATTATGCATATTAATACATGTAATGGTAATCGAACAAATATATATATATATATATATATATATATATATATATATATATATATATATATATATATATATATATATATATATATATATATATATTATTAATGATTTTACTAATAATCTAATTAGATATATTTATTTTTATGTAGATAATTAACATTTAATACAAAAGTACTAAATATATTTTTATATAGAAAATCTTCATTTGATATATTAATAATACTAATAATAATAATGATAAAAATAATACTAATTATGATAAAATTTGTGATAATTCTAATAATAATTTTAATGATGTTAATAATACTAAAGTTTAAAATTAGTAATAATATCGTAAGTAATACCTATAGTAATATTAATAATAATAAATAAAATACTTATATTTATGATAATAGTAATAATAACAATTATGATACTTATAATACTAATTATGATACTAATAACAATAATAACTATAATAATAACAATTATAAACATAATAATAACTAGTAATAATAATAATAAAAGAAATTTTAAAAGTGATAACTACCTCAATAAGCTTCATCTAAAAATAAATGCCTTGGACCGGACTCGAACTCGTAACCTCTCGATTTACAAACACACCCCTTAACCATTTGGCCGTTTTGATTTTTCTGAAATTATATCCATCGGTTTATTTATAACCCGTTATCATATATTCCCTTTTTCTTCCTTCTCCACAAACTTGATCGATTAGTCTGGTTACTAGGGTTTGCTTATCGACAGGTTCACAGAAAAAACATAGAAAGATAATAACCAAAAATAAATAGGTTATCGATTATCAATATCCTCGTTCATCATCAATTATCATTTACGTAATACGATCATCATCAATAGATAATCTTTTCACACCTTCTTGATTATCATCATCATTATAGTAATCATTATCATCACATCACAGTTACTCTTTATGGTCCTCATCACCAAACATAAACAGAAAACAATTGAAGTTGCAGATGGGTATTCGGTGAAATAAATAAAAAAATAGGTGTAGCAGCAAACGATCAGGAAGAAAAGGACAAAGTAAACCAGCGGCCCAAGACAAGAGTCAAATGGCAACACTTGAGCTGGATATTGGCCAATATTACGGCCCAAGGGTTAAACTAGTTCCCAGTTCACAAATGGTACGTATACATTATATAATAAATTGATTTATTAGTGAGTGGGTTAGTTGATTCCAAAAGTGTCGGCAATATCCCTTTTCCTTTTTATGATTACAGACAGGAGACTCACTTTATCTTTATAAATCACGCACCACTTCATTATATATATTATAATACATCTATTATAATAGGACTTGGAAATAACACAAGTATTGCAGCAGCATCAAATAGGCCGTAGCTGAAGAGAATATATATATATCGAAGTGGTAGTTCAGTTAGTGATGAAATCATATAGTAGCAGGTTTATTTGAGTTTCGTTTGATCGAGAGAAATAAATAAGCTGCGAAGTAGTGCAGCCGTCTATAGCCAATAACATAATGAATGATAGTTTGTGGTGTAATCGATTTTAAACAGTGATTGGTCATGTGAGTTTTGTGTTGCATGGATTACGGCTGTAATCCCAGAGAAATAATGTTCGACTAATGGTGAATCCTAGTGGGTGATGGCGATTTTCTAATAATCACAAAAGAGAGAGAGAGATAGACGATAGAGAGATGGAGGATGGTGATTGATTTGTGGAACATTAGAGATACGGAAAGATGTATAGTCGAGCAAGGATTCGTAATGGTGGTGATCGAATAAAAAGTAGAAACAAAGGGTGTTCTTGGATGGGTTATGGTTTGTTTGACAAAACAG
Organism: Rutidosis leptorrhynchoides; assembly: GCF_046630445.1. NCBI lineage: Eukaryota > Viridiplantae > Streptophyta > Magnoliopsida > Asterales > Asteraceae > Rutidosis > Rutidosis leptorrhynchoides. Next base: position 171,909,537 of record NC_092340.1, read on the forward strand.
CGAAGGAATAAAGTTATAGTTGTAGTAATTATTTACGTAACAGTAGCAGTAGGTGTTATCTGGCTCTCGAGCAACAAACCGAAGGGGAATACAGCAGCATTCGTGTGTCGAGCAAGTGATGGTGTTTTGGCGGTTTACGTGGTAGAAGGTGGTGATATGGATGCTGAAAGTGGTGATGGTTTGGACGAGTTCTTGATTACAAAAGTGAAGGTTGGAGATGGTGAAGGTTTGGTTGATCGTGGAGTTGGGTGGTAAGCGAGAAAGAAACAGAAAGTGAAAGATGTCTCTTCTATATGCATGTGAATATCATATATATGTATAATATAGGATAGTTAGAAAAACAGTGGTCTAGTGAATTTAGTCAATAGCTTGTTCCCATCACAGTTTGTATTATTGTATCTATGAGTGCACAAATTAAGGGATTCGCAAATCTCACTTTAAGACTAAGTTGTTAACTCATACATAAAAACAAATGAAAGGTTAAACTTAGAAATTCCTATGTTGAAGACTTATATGTTAAACTGTAATAATGAAATATTATTACATTAGTGAAACTACAAAATGTTTTACGAATTATAACCTATTTATTTTTATGATCATAATCTTTTAATTATATTTATAACATTAATAATAATAATAATAATAATATTACAATTTCTTATATCAATATCAATCTTAATATTTATGTTTATGGAAGTATTAATAATAATATCATAATCATATTTTAAATTATATTTTTATATATTAATATTACAATTCATTAGTTATTCCCTATATACTAATCATATATATTATATATTTAATATTTAATATTAATAAATTTTATATATATTACTATATATATATATATATACATATATATATATATATATATATATATATAAATTTATTTATTTACAAGTGAATGTTCGTGAATCGTCAGGATTAGTCAAAGGTCAAGTGTATACATGAACACAATTCAAAGTTTTTGAGATTTAGTTTGACAGACTTTGCTTATCGTATCGAGAGATTAAGTTTAAATTTGGTCGGAAATCCCCGGGTCATCACAGTACCTACCCGTTAAAGAAATTTCGTCCCGAAATTTGAGTGAGGTCGTCATGGCTAACAATAAAAATGTTTTCATGATGAATATGAGTTGATAAATTGAGTTTTATCATCATTGAGTAATATGGATAAAAATAACTTGATTATTCGAAGAGTACGAATGAAGCTATCATAAAAGATTGAATTAGGAAAAGTAAAGATTCGTCTTACTTTTGATGTAGCCACATTTTGAATTCCGGAATTCAAGGGATATAAAGAAAATTTTCTAAATCTAAAAGATTTGATTCTTTGGCGAATAAGGAAATTAAAATCTCTCGAATTAAATGCGGTGATCTGCTTCGATTACTCTGTCTGATATTTCCATTATAAATTAAACTCTTCCGTTCCATTATTCTCACCATTTCTATACTTTCCTTCTTGTTATATATATTCAAAGGATTCTGAGAATGCTTATTTCAGTTCTGATCCTTGTCCTCATCCTTATTATCGTAAAAATCATTCTCATTTTTCCAACTTCCACCAGAGGAATCTGCTTTCTTCTACTTTGCCCTGGGGATTATAATGTTTTTAATTCTCCCGTGTCTTTATGTTGCGATAAACATTGATATACACGGTTTGTAATTTATATGTTGTTATCGGGCTTTATATTCTCCCTTAAATTTCAAAGCTCTATGCTTTTGTTTTCTCTTCCTGACTTCAAGTCAATTGATTAATGGTCCAGAATTTGTACATATAGAGTTTCGAATGATTATAATGTTCTAAGCAGGAAGGAACATGATAGCATGATTTGATTTTCAAATTTATCAACATCACGGAAAATAGAACCATCAAGAATACATTTTCTTGATTTGTTCAGGAGTTAAGTAGAATGAAAGAGTTATGTAACATGACACATGATGATGTTATGATCTGTGAATCATCATGTCCATTAGAAACTCAGCATGACTTATTGTAATATAATCACGTTGATCAAGTGTCATTATATTATACTAACTCATGCATCAGTTCCCAACATTACTTCAATAACTTTCATATGTTAAACTCGAAAGTTTACAGAATATAGCAACTAACAGTTTCTATATGATGTAACACTGATAGTACGAAGAGATTAATGATTTCAGATAAGAATAGTTATGAAAATATCTTCAGAAATATGGAGGATATTTATAATGAAAGATACGATGATATCTTTGAATATCTAAGATCAGAGAATGATGGAGACTATTTTCTGCAAGGGTTTAGAGTAACGAGCAAGATATTCGCTAAAGACTTCAGCAGACATTGAATCATTTAGATTCTTTGAAGTCAAACTTATTCTTTGTGATTTGTCCACGGCTTCATTCATAGTTTCGGATAACCTGCTTTTTAGTACTAAATTTTCTCTTGAATGTTTCCAATATAATGATACACAGGAAACACGGAGAGGTATATAATTTCGGATGAGAATATTTTTGAAAATATCCTCAGAAATATCGAAGATATTGATGATGATATTTTGGAATTTCTAAGTTCGATGATTGATAAAGAAGATTTTTCGCAAGATTTTAACATGAGTACGGAGCAAGATATTCGTTGAAGGTTTCATCGGATCCAGAATTACTTGAATCCTTTGAATATAGGGTTTGGTCCTTGAATTTGTCCTTGGTCTCCTTCGTGGTTAGCTCAATCCGTTTTCCAGTTCCAACTTTTCTGAGCTTTTCCAACATACTATTCTTTATCATCAAACTCCCGATGATTAAGGTCGTTTACGGTTGTCTATGGTTTATGCTGCTTCATTCAACTTGTTCAACATTCATAGTATTGATTTGTGACAGAGTGCTTTTCAGAATTTCAGATTGAGAGATCATAATTCTAAGAGATAAATGTCGTACATATAACTGTTGATGTAGATATGATGTGAGGTTTCAAAGTACTGATTGCTAATTCCCGATAATTGATATGGTAGTTCTCGTTACAAGATGCGGATGAGTACATGACGAGACTTCAATAGATAAAAACAGTGATTTGTCGGAGAGATTTAAACCAAGGAGCGACGAGGTTGCTGGTACATTTGCTGGTAATATGGTGGAATTTAATAAAAAAATTTCCCGTAACAATAAAAGAGTACACATATAAATCAAGGTTATAATAAGGTTGTTTCGAACAAAAAGTCAAAGTTGGCTTGCTGAAGCTGTGACAAAATTTGCTACTTTGAAAAGGGATCGCAAAGTTTTTTTTTTTTTTTTTTTTTTTTTTTTTTGCTAATAAATGTCAAAGGATCTGACGCGGCTACGTGTTAAACTTTTACTCAGTTGCCGAGAGTTTCTCAGGTGCATAACTATATGCATAAGTCTTTTCTTCCGTAGATGATGTGCGGTTGGTTCAACCTCTCGATTGAGGTGTTTTCAAGTATCATGAAAGGTTTGAACGCAGATTGAAATCGTCAAGATACAAATGAGGTTTAAGATGAAATCAAGTGGCAAACTTGAAGAATTATTTAGTTTCATATATTATAATCAATATTTTAATTCATTTTAATTATTTAATGTTATCAGTCCACAGTCGATAGTCAAATAATTTATATATATATAGTTTAATATATAATATTCGAATTAATTAATACGTGTCGTGACCCGTATACATCTCAGACTCGATCACAACTCAAACTATATATATTATTGTAGAATCAACCTCAACCCTGTATAGAGAACTCGATCATTATTGCATATAGAGTGTCTATGGTGATTCCAAATAATATATATAGATGCTTCGATATGATATGTCAAAACCTTGTATACGTGTCCCGATATTTAAAATGCGTAAAATAAATAACAGAAATTAAATAACGATAATTAAAGTGCGTAAAGTAAATAACAGAAATTAAATGACAATAAATATAAATTGTGATAAAATAAATTGCGATAATTGAATTGCGATAAATAAAATGTAATACGGAATTAACAGTTAGCTAGGAACAGTTAGCTAGGATTTTGTTAGCGTGAATTCTTAATAAAATTCCTCATAGTTAATTTGTGTCTTTCTAACAAATTTTATTTTGTCAAATGTTTTCTTCATTATGCCACTTGTTGGATTCTGATAAATCAAAATCCAAATATGAAATTGGATGAAAATGGTTATTCTGTGGTGAAAGGATTTGTATAACGGTGGATGTAAGTAGGATAGTAAACGACTGTTGAATCAGCTTTGAAGAATGTACAGTGTAACTTATTAATGTGAATCTTAAATATTCCTCGGGTATTACCTACCCGTTAAAATATTTTCATCATTAACAGTTTGTACGAAAGAATTTTTAACTACAATCTTTGTGAAAACATATATACATATATATTTTCTTCAGATGTAATCATGGATTTAATGAGTTAATATGATATTAATCTCATTTGCTTTTCGGTTTGAGCTAGAATAAGTAATCTTTAAAACTTCTAGGAATCACATACTCTTCACAGAATATTTCTTCAATGAAGTTATGGATCAATACTTCATCGTTCATTGTTGTTGGTACTCCTTGGTATCTATGGTGCGTATGATGTTGATGTTCGTGGGACAGATTGTGAAATTGAGGCTTGGGTTGTTGATGATGGTGGTACTGTTATTGATGGTATTGTTGGTGCCGGTGATGTTGCTGAAGCTGGTACATTTTGCACCATATTCTCTGAATTGATTATTCGAGCGCGAAGTTAGTTGACTTATTACTTCAGGATGATTGTCAGTCGAAACGAGCGGATGAATAAGGTTCGGAATTATGGATGGAATATAATTTTGTCGAGTTACTCTGGAAATGAGACTGAAAATGGTGTCTCGAACAGGTTCGCCGGTAAACGCTTCAGGTTCATTGTCAAGAGGTGAATTCGGTTGGTGGAAGGGATTGCCTTCTGCGCGTTTCCATTAATTAAGTCAACTACGAACCGTCAGATGAGTTGATAATGGCTGATTGGTTTATTCATGCCGATGACGCTGTTTTCGGAGCTTAGGTGAACATCTATGTCGGAATAGCTGTCGGAATAACTACCGGAATAGCTATCGGAATCTGAGGGACTCGAACTAGTTGAAGGATTCATCTCGTACGATCATATGAAGGATTTTCGATAAGAAATAGATTATAGGATGTAGATTAGTACCCTGCAATACATAATTTACATATGCATATATAATACTAAAATCCCATAAGTTACGGAAGAATCTACGGAATATGTCAGGCAAGGTTTACAGTAACAGATAGGCTAAGATACGAATTTATCTATACACTATCTATGCAATAGAGGCAGTAAGATGTGTCTAGATTTTAAGGATGATAAGGAAGTAATTTTCGACACGAAAAGATAAGCAAAACTTTTGACATGCTGACACGGTCGAAGTCCAGACTCACTAATGCATCTAAACAACTATCAGTTAGACACACTAATTCAAGACCTGGTTCGCTAAGACCACCGCTCTGATACCAACTGTGAAGACCCGTCTTAATCCATCCAGACGAAGTCCATATCGATTATAAACGATTCACAACAGTTGCTTACAGCGCGAGGTACTTGACCTCTATATGATACATTTTACAAACATTGCATTCGTTTTTGAAATGACAATCTTTCATTACATTAAAGGTTGACAGCATGCATACCATTTTATAATATAACTAACTATAATTGACTTAATAATAATCTTGATGAACTCAACGACTCGAATGCAACGTCTTTTGAAATATGTCATAAATGACTCCAAGTAATATCTTTAAAATGAGCAATTGCACAGCGGAAGACTTCTTTCATACCTGAGAATAAACATGCCTTAAAGTGTCAACCAAAAGGTTGGTGAGTTCATTAGTTTAACATAAATAATCATTTCATAATTTTAATAGACCACAAGATTTCATATTTCCATTTCTCATAAACACACGTCCCATACATAGAGACAAAATATCATTCATATGGATTGAACACCTGGTAACCGACATTCACAATATACTTATAAGAATATCCCCATCATTCCGGGATACTCCTTCGGACATGATATAAATTTCGAAGTACTAAAGCATCCGATACTTTGGATGGGGCTTGTTGGGCCCGATAGATCTATCTTTAGAGTTCGCGTCAATTAGGGTGTCTGTTCCCTAATTCTTAGATTACCAGACTTAATAAAAAGGGGCATATTCGATTTCGATCATTCAACCATAGAGTGTAGTTTCGATTACTTGTGTCTATTTCGTAAAACAGTTATAAAAACATCGCATGTATTCTCAGTCCCAAAAATATATATTGTAAAAGCATTTAAAAAGGGATTAATGAAACTCACGCATATAAATATTGTAAAATAGTTAATAAAGCATTTGCATGTATTCTCAGCCCAAAAATGTATATAAAAAGGGAATAATGAAACTCACACAATGTATTTTGTAGTAAAAATACATATGACTATATTGAACAATGCAGGGTTGGCCTTGGATTCACGAACCTATATTCCATTATGCATATTAATACATGTAATGGTAATCGAACAAATATATATATATATATATATATATATATATATATATATATATATATATATATATATATATATATATATATATTATTAATGATTTTACTAATAATCTAATTAGATATATTTATTTTTATGTAGATAATTAACATTTAATACAAAAGTACTAAATATATTTTTATATAGAAAATCTTCATTTGATATATTAATAATACTAATAATAATAATGATAAAAATAATACTAATTATGATAAAATTTGTGATAATTCTAATAATAATTTTAATGATGTTAATAATACTAAAGTTTAAAATTAGTAATAATATCGTAAGTAATACCCATAGTAATATTAATAATAATAAATAAAATACTTATATTTATGATAATAGTAATAATAACAATTATGATACTTATAATACTAATTATGATACTAATAACAATAATAACTATAATAATAACAATTATAAACATAATAATAACTAGTAATAATAATAATAATAGAAATTTTAAAAGTGATAACTACCTCAATAAGCTTCATCTAAAATTAAATGCCTTGGACCGGACTCGAACTCGTAACCTCTCGCTTTACCAACACACCCCTTAACCATTTGGCCGTTTTGATTTTTCTGAAATTATATCCATCGGTTTATTTATAACCCGTTATCATATATTCCCCTTTTCTTCCTTCTCCACAAACTTGATCGATTAGTCTGGTTACTAGGGTTTGCTTATCGACAGGTTCACAGAAAAAACATAGAAAGATAATAACCAAAAATAAATAGGTTATCGATTATCAATATCCTCGTTCATCATCGATTATCATTTACGTAATACGATCATCATCAATAGATAATCATTTTATCACCTTCTTGATTATCATCATCATTATAGTAATCATTATCATCACATCACAGTTACTCTTTATGGTCCTCATCACCAAACATAAACAGAAAACAATTGAAGTTGCAGATGGGTATTCGGTGAAATAAATAAAAAAATAGGTGTAGCAGCAAACGATCAGGAAGAAAAGGACACAGTAAACCAGCGGCCCAAAACAAGAGTCAAATGGCAACACTTGAGCTGGATATTGGCCAATATTACGGCCCAAGGGTTAAACTAGTTCCAGTTCACAAATGGTACGTATACATTATATAATAAATTGATTTATTAGTGAGTGGGTTAGTTGATTCCAAAAGTGTCGGCAATATCCCTTTTCCTTTTTATGATTACAGACAGGAGGCTCACTTTATCTTTATAAATCACGCACCACTTCATTATATATATTATAATACATCTATTATAATAGGACTTGGAAATAACACAAGTATTGCAGCAGCATCAAATAGGCCGTAGCTGAAGAGAATATATATATATCGAAGTGGTAGTTCAGTTAGTGATGAAATCATATAGTAGCAGGTTTATTTGAGTTTCGTTTGATCGAGAGAAATAAATAAGCTGCGAAGTAGTGCAGCCGTCTATAGCCAATAACATAATGAATGATAGTTTGTGGTGTAATCGATTTTAAACAGTGATTGGTCATGTGAGTTTTGTGTTGCATGGATTACGGCTGTAATCCCAGAGAAATAATGTTAGACTAATGGTGAATCCTAGTGGGTTATGGCAATTTTCTAATAATCACAAAAGAGAGAGAGAGATAGACGATAGAGAGATGGAGGATGGTGATTGATTTGTGGAACATTAGAGATACGGAAATATGTATAGTCGAGCAAGGATTCGTAATGGTGGTGATCGAATAAAAAGTAGAAACAAAGGGTGTTCTTGGATGGGTTATGGTTTGTTTGACAAAACAGCGAAGGAATAGAGTTATAGTTGTAGTAATTATTTACGTAACAGTAGCAGTAGGTGTTATCTAGCTCTCGAGCAACAAACCGAAGGGGAATACAGCAGCATTCGTGTGTCGAGCAAGTGATGGTGTTTTGGCGGTTTACGTGGTAGAAGGTGGTGATATGGATGCTGAAAGTGGTGATGGTTTGGACGAGTTCTTGATTACAAAAGTGAAGGTTGGAGATGGTGAAGGTTTGGTTGATCGTGGAGTTGGGTGGTAAGCGAGAAAGAAACAGAAAGTGAAAGATGTCTCTTCTATATGCATGTGAATATCATATATATGTATAATATAGGATAGTTAGAAAAACAGTGGTCTAGTGAATTTAGTCAATAGCTTGTTCCCATCACAGTTTGTATTATTGTATCTATGAGTGCACAAATTAAGGGATTCGCAAATCTCACTTTAAGACTAAGTTGTTAACTCATACATAAAAACAAACGAAAGGTTAAACTTAGAAATTCCTATGTTGAAGACTTATATGTTAAACTGTAATAATGAAATATTATTACATTAGTGAAACTACAAAATGTTTTACGAATTATAACCTATTTATTTTTATGATCATAATCTTTTAATTATATTTATAACATTAATAATAATAATAATAATAATATTACAATTTCTTATATCAATATCAATCTTAATATTTATGTTTATGGAAGTATTAATAATAATATCATAATCATATTTTAAATTATATTTTTATATATTAATATTACAATTCATTAGTTATTCCCTATATACTAATCATATATATTATATATTTAATATTTAATATTAATAAATTTTATATATATTACTATATATATATATACATATATATATATATATATATATAAATTTATTTATTTACAAGTGAATGTTCGTGAATCGTCAGGATTAGTCAAAGGTCAAGTGTATACATGAACACAATTCAAAGTTTTTGAGATTCAGTTTGACAGACTTTGCTTATCGTATCGAGAGATTAAGTTTAAAATTGGTCGGAAATCCCCGGGTCATCACATTCGTGATCTATTGTGACACTTCGCGCCAAGGTTTAGGATGTGTATTAATGCAACGCACAAAAGTTATCGCATATGCATCACGACAACTAAAAATTCATGAAAAGAACTATACGACGCATGATCTGGAACTTGGAGTAGTAGTTTTTGCACTCAAAATATGGAGACACTATCTATATGGCACCAAGTGTACAGTGTACACTGACCATAAGAGTCTTCAGCATATTTTTGATCAAAAACAACTCAATATGAGACAACGTCGATGGGTAGAGTTGTTAAACGATTACGATTGTGAAATCCGTTACCACCCCGGAAAGGCTAATGTTGTAGCTGATGCCCTAGGTCGAAAAGAAAGAGTAAAACCTCTTAGGGTCCGAGCTTTAAATATTACAATTCGTACTGATCTCACTAAGCAAATTCAAGCAGCACAGTTAGAGGCTTTAAAAGAAGAAAATGAAAAAGGCGAAATGAGCAGAGGGTTAGAAAAACAGCTTGAAGTAAAAGCCGATGGAACCCTGTATTTTGCTGATAGGATATGGGTACCAAAACATGGTAATCTAAGGCAACTAGTACTGGATGAAGCACACAAAACGAGGTACTCAATTCACCCAGGAAATGGGAAAATGTACCACGATCTCAAGAAGTTTTATTGGTGGCCTAATATGAAGATAGAAATTGCTACTTATGTAAGCAAATGTTTGACGTGTGCAAAGGTTAAAGCTGAGCACCAAAAGCCGTCAGGATTACTGCAACAACCAGAAATTCCGCAGTGGAAATGGGAAAGAATAACCATGGATTTCATTACGAAATTTCCAAGGACTGCATGTAGTCATGATACTATTTGGGTGATAGTTGATCGTCTAACTAAATCAGCTCAGTTCCTACCAATAAAGGAGACAGACAGTATGGAGAAATTAGCACGCCTATATTTAAAGGAAGTAGTTTCCAGGCATGGTGTACCTATCTCCATCATATCTGATCGCGACACCCGATTCACATCACGTTTCTGGCAGTCATTACAAAAAGCATTGGGAACTCGATTAGATATGAGCACCGCTTATCACCCACAGACAGATGGTCAAAGTGAAAGAACAATACAAACATTGGAAGACATGTTACGGGTATGCGTGATTGACTTTGGAACCAGTTGGGATCGACACTTACCGTTGGCAGAATTTTCATACAATAACAGGTATCATACGAGCATCAACGCAGCGCCATTTGAAGCACTTTACGGTAGAAAGTGCAGATCTCCTATCTGTTGGAGTGAAGTAGGAGAAAGACAACTTACTGGACCAGAAATTATTCATGAAACCACCGACAAGATCATTCAAATACAACAGCGATTGAAAACGGCCATGAGTCGCCAAAAGAGTTATGCTGATGTAAGAAGAAAACCGCTAGAATTTCAAGTGGGCGACAAAGTCATGTTGAAAGTGTCACCCTGGAAAGGCGTTGTACGATTTGGTAAACGAGGAAAGCTAAGTCCTATGTACGTAGGACCCTTTGAAATCACCGAAAGAATTGGAGCAGTTGCTTATCGATTAAAGCTACCGCAAGAGCTTAGTAGTGTTCACGACACATTTCACGTGTCAAATTTGAAGAAATGTTTATCTGAAGAGGGTGTCGTAATTCCTCTTGACGAAATACGAATTAATGATAAACTCCATTTTGTCGAAGAACCTGTTGAAATCATGGACCGTGAAGTCAAACAATTAAAACAAAGCAAAATACCGATAGTTAGGGTTCGTTGGAATGCAAGACGAGGACCCGAGTTTACTTGGGAACGTGAAGATCAAATGAAGCAAAAGTATCCACATTTGTTCACTGATATCGCTCATGAAACAGGTACTACTCAAAATTTCGGGACGAAATTTTCTTTAACGGGGAGGTACTGTGATGACCCGAAAATTTTTGACTTATTTAAACCAATTCTCTATACGATTTATTATTTTAACACGTTAAACAAAGTCTGTTAGATTGAGTCTCAAAATTTTAGAACTGTTTCATATATACAATTACCTTTGACTACTCTCGACGATTCATGAACAATTATATGTATGTATATATATATATGTACAAATAAAAATGACTTTCCTACAGTAAAACCCTATTTGCTACAGTAAAAATTACTTTGCTACAGTAAAACACTATTTGCTACAGTAAAACACTATTTGCTACAGTGGAACAGTATTTTGCTACAGTGTTACAGTGAAACCGTATTTTGCTACAGTGCTATGGTGATTTGCTACAGTAAAACACTATTTGCTATAGTAAACACTATTTTCTACAGTACACTATTTGCTACAGTACACTATTTGCTACATTAAAACACTATTTGCTACAGTACACTATTTGATGTCGACGAACTAGCAACATGCGATCGCATGGAAAAAACACTAAAAACTCATGCGATCGCATGAGCTACAGTAAATCGAAAAGTACTATAAAAGGCCAGTTTGTTCGACGATATATTCACATTTTATTTTTCATCTGTAATTTAAATTTAAATTTATAATTATAATTATAATTTTAATTTAAGTTTAATAATAATAAGGTATATTTGAGGATGTTTTAATTCGGGTTTCAAACCGCTTTAAGCTAAGGAAATATTGGGTATTGTTCGGGGTATTGTTCTTGAATCCAAGGTCAACCATACAGTCATCTACCATCATTACGTCTACGCAATTTGCCTACAATATTGAATTGCAATATTGAACTGTGAGTTATAGTCTCCCTTTTTAAATACTTTAAATATTTTTGGGCTGAGAATACATGCAATTTATTTTAAATGCGATAAGACACAAGTACATACTAAATTCTACACTGAGTTAAACCGAAAATCCCTTAGCTTTGGTAACTAGTAGCTGCCAGTACATAGGATATGGACTGGTGGGCGCGAATAATTGTATATGGATCCATAGGGCTTGACATCCCCGTCCGAGCTAGAGCGCTAGCCTTTTAACGGACGTATGTTATTTGAGTTTAAGACACGTTGGTTTGCGTGTATTAAAACGAATGGGGTAATTATCACTATAGCATTAAGTTTAGTTACCAGGGTGCTCTGTTACGTAGAATCTATTGATAAACTTTTGATGAAATCTTGTGGTCTATCTTTATATATGTTTATGACTTGAGCAATTAAACCTATAACTCACCAACATTCGTTTTGACTTTTTAGCATGTTTTATTCTCAGGTCCTTAGAATGCTTCCGCTGTGATGTGCTTGTTGCCTGCATGGAGTCTCTCATGCTTTGTACAAAGTTTATTGCATTCAAAATAAAACTGTGTTGTGTAATAAATAATTGGACTGTGATGTCAACCTGTAAATTAAAGACTTATGTATTTCGGGGGTTTGCTTATACCTAAGCACTCGCCCACATGTTTATAACTTTCTATGTTTAGAAAGTTACTTATTTTAATGAATGCAATATTTTATCAAAACGTATCATATAGAGGTCAAAACCTCACTGTGGAATCAATGATTAACGTGCCGCGTCAATAGCAATTTTGACAGGTCGTTACAGTTGGACCCGGGGACAGCAGCTGCCAGGCAATCTGGACGCCGTCCAGATATGCTGGACGCCGTCCCGGTCTTAAGTGCTGGACGCCATCCAGATAACTGGATGCCGTCCAGATGGGCAGGTCTAGAAAAAAAAAATTTTGGGGCGTGTTCTTGGTTTAACGAAGTCGGGTTGTTACATGTGAAATGATAAGTAAATATATCATTAAGTGTATTAACAATGAACTACATATGTAAAAACAAGACTACTAACTTAAGGATTTCGAAAAGAGACATATATGTAACGATTATCGACATTTAAATGTATATATATCATATTAAGATATATTAATATATCATAATATCATGATAATATAATAATTTAACATCTCATTAGATATAATAAACAATGGGTTAACAACATTTAACAAGATCGTTAACTTAAAGGTTTCAAAACAACACTTACATGTAACGACTAACGATTACTTAACGATTCAGTTAAAATGTATATACATGTAGTGTTTTAATATGTATTCATACACTTTTGAAAGACTTCAAGACACTTATCGATGTACTTCTACTTAGCAAAAATGCTTACAATTACATCCTCATTCATTTTCATCAACAATTCTACTCGTATGCACTCGTATTTGTACTCGTACAATACACAGCTTCTAAATGTATTTACTATTGCTATATACACTCCAATGATTAGCTCTTAGCAGCCCATGTGAGTCACCTAACCATGTGGCAACCATCATTTAACATCTAGTATGAAATATCTCACAAAATAACAAACTAATGGAGCCTATATGATACCTCCATATTCACGTGAATGAGGAAGTCCACAAACACTTTCATTTTGCAACTTACATGCATCAAACTACTCTCTCTCAAGTGTTCTTACTTTTTTCCAAGTGTTCTTCATCATCTTCATCAAAATCTAGCTCAATCTAGTTCATAAATCCATACATAAACCAAGTTATAAAACAACTACTCAAGAACACACCAACAACACTTCCAAGTTTGCTAGCTTACTTCCAATCTTGCAAATCCACTTTGAGTGATCATCCAATCTCAAGAAATCTTTCTTATTTACAGTAAGATATCTTTCTAATACAAGGTAATACTCATATTCAAACTTTGATTCAATTTCTATAACTTTAACAATCTTATTTCAAGTGGAAATCTTACTTGAACTTGTTTTCGTGTCATGATTCTACTTCAAGAACTTTCAAGCCATCCAAGGATCCTTTGAAGTTAGATCTATTTTTCTCATTTTTAGTAGGTTTATCCACAATACCTGAGGTAGTAATGATGTTCATAACATCATTCGATTCATATATATGAACCTATCTTATTCAAAGGTTTAAACTTCTAATCACTAGAACATAGTTTAGTTAATTCTAAACTTGTTTGCAAACAAAAGTTAATCCTTCTAACTTGACTTTTTAAATCAACTAAACACATGTTCTATATCTATATGATATGCTAACTTAATGATTTAAAACTCGAAAACACGAAAAACACCGTAAAATCCGGATATACGCCGTCGTAGTAACACCGCGGGTTGTTTTGGATTAGCTAATTAAAAACTATGATAAACTTTGATTTAAAATTTGTTTTTCTGGGAAAATGATTTTTCTTATGAACATGAAACTATATCCAAAAATTATGGTTAAACTCAAAGTGGAAGTATGTTTTCCAAAATGGTCATCTAGACGTCGTTCTTTCGACTGAAATGACTACCTTTACAAAAACGATTTGTAATATGTATTTCCTACTATAAACTTATACTTTTTATGTTTAGATTCATAAACTTAAATTCAATATGAAACCATATCAACTTGAATCACTCAAAACGGATTTAAAACAAAGAAGTTATGGGTAAAACAAGATTGGATAATTTTTCTTGTTGTAGCTACGTGAACATTGGTAACAAATCTATATTAATCATATCCTAGCTAACTCATATTGTATTATACATGTATTCTAATATATTATCTAATCTTGGGATACCATATACACGAATACAATGTTTTGACATATCATATCGACCCATCTATATATATATATATATTTCGGAACAACCATAGACACTCTATATGCAGTAATGTTGGAGTTAGCTATACAGGGTTGAGGTTGATTCCAAAATATTATATATACTTTAAGTTGTGATCTAGCCTGATGTTTGTATACACGAGGTCATGGATTGATTTGAGATAATATATATTGCTTTATTTTCTGTACATCTAACTGAGGACAACTAGTTGTAGGTTACTAACGAGGACAGCTGACTTAATGAACTTAAAACAGCAAAACATATTATAAATGTTGTAAATATATTTTGAACATACTTTGATATATATGTACATATTTGTTATAGGTTCGTGAATCGACCAGTGGCCAAGTCTTACTTCCCGACGAAGTAAAAATCTGTGAAGGTGAGTTATAGTCCCACTTTTAAAATCTAATATTTTGGGATGAGAATACATGCAGTTTTATAAATGTTTTATAAAATAGACACAAGTAAAAACTACATTCTATGGCTGGATTATTAAACCGAATATGCCCCTTTTTAGTCTGGTAATCTAAGAATTAGGGAACAGACAACCTAATTGACGCGAATCCTAAAGATAGATCTATTGGGCCCAACGAGCCCCATCCAAAGTACCGGATGCTTTAGTACTTCGAATTCATCATGTCCGAAGGGAGTCCCGGATTGATAGGGGATATTCTATATGTATCTTGTTAAGATTGGTTACCAGGTGTTCACCATATGAATGATTTTTATCTCTATGTATGGGATGTATATTGAAATATGAAATCTTGTGGTCTATTATTATGATTTGATAATATATAGGTTAAACCTATAACTCACCAACATTTTTGTTGACGTTTTAAGCATGTTTATTCTCAAGTGATTATTAAGAGCTTCCGCTGTTGTATACTAAAATAAGGACAAGATTTGGAATCCATGCTTGAATGATATTGTGTAAAAACTGCATTCAAGAAACTTATTTTTGATGTAATATATTTTTATTGTAAACCATTATGTAATGGTCGTGTGTAAACGGTATATTTTAGATTATCATTATTTGATAATCTACGTAATGCTTTTTAAACCTTTATCGATAAAATAAAGGTTATGGTTGTTTTAAAAATGAATGCAGTCTTTGAAAAACGTCTCATATAGAGGTCAAAACCTCGCGACGAAATCAATTAATATGGAACGTTTATAATCAATATGAACGGGACATTTCAGTTGGTATCCGAGCGCTGGTCTTAGAGAACCAGAAATTTGTATTAGTGTGTCTTATCGAGTTTGTTAGGATACATTAGTGAGTCTGGACTTCGACCGTGTTTTCTTTAAAAACGATTGCTTAACACTTTTGTTGGAAACTATATATTATTAACATGTAAATATTATGTGATATATTAACCTCTTAATGTGTTTGATATTGTGTGATAGATGTCTACTACTGGTACAAATCCCATCGACTCACCTAATCATAATAATGAAGAGTCGAATATATTTTGGGAAGATTCAAAAATTCTCGAAGAGGAACCGGAAGAGGAGGAATCGGAAGAGGAGGAACAGGAAGAAGAGGAACCGGTAGGGGAGGAACTGGAAGAGGAAGAACTCGAAGAAGAAGAGGTTCCGGAGGAAGAAATATTGATACCTACAGTAAATCGGTTAAATAAAAGAAAATCCTCAACCAACGGACAAAAGTTAGTAATGGTCAATGGTGTTTCCGCCGAGGAAGCAAAGTATTGGGAAGATTACCAATTTTCTGATGAATCGGATCCCGATGAGGATTCCGATGATGTGATAGAAATTACCTCGACCCAATTTAATAAAGCAAAAGAAAATAATAACGAAAAAGGTATAAAAATAGAGAAACCTGATTCCAACCCCGATGAACTTTATATGTATCGGCAACGTCCGTATTTCCTAAAATGTAAAAATAACCCGGGAACCTCTAAACCACCAGGTTTTTCTAAACCATTGTGGAAAACGACGGCTCGTATTAGAGGAACACCATATATCCCTAGAAAATTAGGAAAACGAACCAAATCCGAAGAAGAAGAAACCAGTGATTCGGATTAGAGGGTTGTAATCATGTTGTGTATTATATGTATTGTAGTGTGCTTGTACTTTTATGTTCTATGTAAAAATTGCTTGTATTGTTTGTTAATTATCTTTTACAAATCTAATCCTTGTCTATTTTACAGTATAAAAAAAACACAAAATGGACGTTAAGGATAGACAACCAAAAATTTTAGAAGACACAGGAGATATGATTGTTGAAATCTTGTCTAGAGTCGGGCAGAATTCATCAGCACAATTAGTTACGGCAAAATTAGTTTGTCAAACGTTTGAAAGACATTCCAGGCATGCCTTAGTATATAAAAGGCTTTCCTTTGAAAGATGGGGTATATTACATTGGGGAGACTTTAAGTTATGCCAAGTTTTCTTTAAGGCATTTAGTGCGGGAAACCCAGATGCAATTTTACGCTACGGGTTACGAACCTATTTTGACTCAACATATCCCAACATAGGACTCCATTCTTTAGAAAGAGCTTCTAACATGCTACATAAAGAAACATGTTATGCTTACGGGTTAATAATGTTCGCTTCTCATCAAATTGAGAAAAAGAATATTGGGTTGCAACTTTTAAATAAAACATTCTCACAAGTGACGGACTCAGTAGTTGGGGTATGAAAGAAGGTTTTTAGATTGCTACGAGGCTGTTGGGCATTATGAAACCCTCGTCCTTTTGACTACATTACAACATACTGCCTAGCCAATGGTCATAACGGTTACTTTCCATAAGACCAAGGATGGGAAGCGTCTTAGTAAAACCAGAATGCATGACTTGTTTCTGGACTTATGAATTACGTGTCTTTATTTCTTTTGCTGAACAACTTGCGTATTAACTTGAATTGCCTTTATAGCTTCCTAGTAGCAATGTATTATGTGCTATATTTCATCCTATATGAATAATAGCGGTATTGTAAGTTTGTAAAATATTGTATAAAGTTTGAACGTGAAATATTATTGTAATAAGTTTTTCATATAGAATCGTATTAGTTGAATTGTATAATAGCTGCTAAGTATGAACTTAACGGGTAGGTACTACCCGAATTAAAACTATAAAATGCTAATATGAAGAAAAAGCTTTTATAAATAAGTTCATATTATGCTACGAAATACTATTGACTACTCTTAAATTCTATATGATTAACTCAATTCTTTTGGGCTATTTTTGAAGAAAATGGCACCGGCGACTCGTCAGAATTTGAACATGAGCGAGAAAGACTTTCGTGTTTTCCTTGCAGCAAACATAGCCGCAGTAGAGGCTGCGATGCGAAATAACAATAACTCTAGATCTAGAAGTGGAATTAATTCCACAAGAAATCGTGTAGGATGCTCCTACAAAGAATTCACTGCATGCAAACCTTTGGAATTTGATGGAACCGAAGGAACAATTGGATTGAAACGGTGGACCGAGAAGGTCGAATCCGTGTTTTCCATAAGTAAGTGTACTGAAGAGGACAAAGTTAAGTACACTACGCATACCTTCACAGGTACTGTGTTAACGTGGTGGAACACCTATCTTGAACAGGTAGGACAAAATGCTGCTTACGCACTACCGTGGTCGGCATTAAAGCAATTGATGAACGAGCAGTACCGTCCTAGAAACGAAGTCAATAAGCTCAAGGTAGAACTTATAGAGTTACGAACACAAGGATTCGACATTACCACATATGAACGATGATTCACAGAGTTGTGCCTATTGTGTCCGGGAGTGTTCGAAGATGAAGAGGAGAAGATCGATGCATTTGTAAAAGGGTTACCAGTAAGGATTCAAGAAGATGTGAGTTCACACGAGCCCGCTTCCATACAGAAGGCAAGTCGAATGGCTCATAAACACATAAATCAGATTGAGGGGAGAATTAAAGAACAAGCGGCCGAAGAAGCCAACACGAAACAACTCAAGAGGAAGTGGGAGGAAAACAGTGACAAGAGTCACCAGTACAATAACAATAACAATTACAACCACAACCGCAACAACAATCGCAACAATAACCGCAATCCTAACAATAACTACAACAAACGTCCCAACAATAACAACAACAACAACAACAACAACAACAACAACTACAACAACCGTTTCCACAACAATAACAATCCCAACAACAACCTCAATAACAACAAACAACAGAAACAACCATGTTTCAGGTGTGCAGAGTACCATCTGAATGCGTTTAGCACAACAGTTTGCACCAAGTGTAAGAGAAGTGGTCATGGTGCAGCAAAATGTGAGGTTTACGGACCAAAGAACAACAAAAATAAAGAAACAAATAAGGTCGGAACAAATAATGCCGACGTAGTTTGTTATAAATGTGGGAAACTGGGCCACATTATTAGAAATTGCCCAAACCAAGGGAATACTAATGGGCAAGGCCGCAAAAGAGTTTTCAATATTAATGCGGCAGAAGCGCATGAAGACCCGGAGCTTGTTACGGGTACTTTTCTTATTGACAATACATCTGCTTATGTTTTATTTGATTCGGGTGCGGATAGAAGCTATATGAGTAGAGATTTTTGTGCTAAATTAAGTTGTCCACTGACGCCTTTGGATAATAAATGTTTACTCGAATTAGCAAACGGTAAATTAATTACAGCAGATATATATGTCGGAATCGAGAAATTAAGCTGGTTAGTGAAACATTTAAGATTGATTTGATACCAGTAGAGTTAGGAAGTTTTGATGTGATAATTTCCATGGACTGGTTGAAAAAGGTGAGAGCAGATATCGTATGTTACAAAAATATAATTCGCATTGTACGGGAAAAAGGAAAACCCTTAATGGTGTACGAAGAAAAGAACAACGCGAAATTAAATCTTATTAGTAGTATGAAGGCGCAAAAACTAATAAGAAAAGATTGTTACGTCATTCTAGCACACATCGAGGAAGTTAAACCTGAAGAAAAGAACATCAGTGATGTTTCCGTTGCAAAAGAATTTCTCGATGTATTTCCGAAACAATTATCGGGATTACCCCCACATCGATCCGTTGAATTTCAAATAGTCCTTGTACCAGGAGCTGCACCAATAGCTCGTGCTCCATATAGACTCGCACCCAATGAAATGAAAGAATTACAAAGTTAGTTACAAGAACTTTTAGAGCGTGGTTTCATTCGACCAAGCACATCACCATGGGGAGCTCCTGTTTTGTTTTTCAAGAAGAAGGATGGTACATTTAGGTTGTGTATCGACTACCGAGAGTTGAACAAACTTACCATCAAGAACCGCTACCCACTACCGAGAATTGACGACTTATTTGATCAACTACAAGGCTCTTCGGTTTATTTGAAGATTGATTTTCGTTCTTGGTATCATCAAATGCCAGTGAAGGAGGATGATATTCCAAATACTGCTTTTAGGACGCGTTACGATCATTACGAGTTTATGGTTATGCCGTTTGGGTTGACTAACACACCAGCTGTGTTCATGGACCTCATGAACCGAGTGTGTGGACCATATCTTGACAAGTTTGTCATTGTTTTCATCGATGACATACTTATTTACTCAAAGAATGACCAAGAGCACGAAGAACATTTGAGAAAAGTGCTAGAGTTGTTAAGGAGAGAAAAACTGTACACTAAGTTTTCAAAGTTTGCATTTTGGTTGGAAGAAGTTCAATTCCTCGGTCACATATTGAACAAAGAAGGTATTCAGGTGGATCCAGCAAAGATTGAAACCGTTGAAAAGTGGGAAACCCCAAAAACTCCAAAGCATATACGCCAATTTTTAGGACTATCTGGTTACTACACAAGGTTCATCCGAGACTTTTCCAGAATAGCAAAACCCTTGACTGCATTAACGCATAAAGGGAAGAAATTTGAATGGAAAGATGAACAAGAGAAAGCGTTTCAATTGTTAAAGAAAAAGTTAACTACGGCACCTATATTGTCATTACCTGAAGGGAATGATGATTTTGTGATATATTGTGACGCCTCAACGCAAGGTCTCTGTTGTGTATTAATGCAACAAACGAAGGTAATTGCTTATGCGTCTAGACAATTGAAGATTCACGAGCAGAATTATACGATGCATGATTTGGAATTAGGCGCGGTTGTTTTTGCATTAAAGACTTGGAGGCACTACTTATATGGGATCAAAAGTATTATATATACCGACCACAAAAGTCTTCAACACATATTTAATCAAAAACAACTGAACATGAGGCAGCGCAGGTGGATTGAATTGTTGAATGATTATGACTTTGAGATTCGTTACCACCCGGGGAAGGCAAATGTGGTAGCCGACACCTTGAGCAGAAAGGAGAGAGAACTCATTCGAGTAAAAGCTATGAATATAATGATTCACAATAACCTTACTACTCAAATAAAGGAGGCGCAACAAGGAGTTTTAAAAGAGGGAAATTTAAAGGATGAAATACCTAAAGGATCGGATAAGCATCTTAATATTTGGAAAGACGGAACCCGGTATAGGGCTGAAAGAATTTGGGTACCAAAATTTGGAAATATGAGAGAAATGGTACTTAGAGAAGCTCATAAAACCAGATACTCAATACATCCTGGAACGGGGAAGATGTACAAGGATCTCAAGAAACATTTTTGGTGGCCGGGTATGAAAGCCAATGTTGCTAAATATGTAGGAGAATGTTTGACGTGTTCTAAGGTTAAAGCTGAGCATCAGAAACCATAAGGTCTACTTCAACAACCTGAAATCCCGGAATGGAAATGTGAAAACATTACCATGGATTTCATCACTAAATTTCCAAGGACTGCAAGTGGTTTTGATACTATTTGGGTAATAGTTGATCGTCTTACCAAATCAGCACACTTCCTACCAATAAAATAAGATGACAAGATGGAGAAGTTAGCACGATTGTATTTGAAGGAAGTCGTCTCCAGACATAGAATACCAATCTCTATTATCACTGATAGGGATGGCAGATTTATTTCAAGATTCTGGAAGACATTACAGCAAGCATTAGGAACTCGTCTAGACATGAGTACTACCTATCATCTACAAACTGATGGATAGAGCGAAAGGACGATACAAACGCTTGCAGACATGCTACGAGCATGTGTTATTGATTTCAGAAACAGTTAGGATCGACATCTACCGTTAGCCGAATTTTCCTACAACAACAGCTACCATTCAAGCATTGAGATGGCACCGTTTAAAGCACTTTATGGTAGAAAGTGCAGGTCTCCAATTTGTTGGAGTGAAGTGGGGGATAGACATATTACGGGTCCGGAGATAATATAAGAAACTACCGAGAAGATCATCCAAATTCAACAACGGTTGAAAACCGCCCAAAGTCGACAAAAGAGCTACGCTGACATTAAAAGAAAAGATATAGAATTTGAAATTGGAGAGATGGTCATGCTTAAAGTTGCACCTTGGAAAGGCATTGTTCGATTTGGTAAACAAGGGAAATTAAATCCAAGGTATATTGGACCATTCAAGATTATTGATCGTGTCGGACCAGTAGCTTACCGACTTGAGTTACCTCAACAACTCGCGACTGTACATAACACTTTCCACGTCTCGAATTTGAAGAAATATTTTGCTAAAGAAGATCTCACTATCCCGTTAGACGAAATCCAAATCAACGAAAAACTTCAATTCATCGAAGAACCCGTCGAAATAATGGATCGTGAGGTTAAAAGACTTAAGCAAAACAAGATACCAATTGTTAAGGTTCGATGGAATGCTCGTAGAGGACCCGAGTTCACCTGGGAATGAGAAGATCAGATGAAGAAGAAATACCCGCACATATTTCCAGAAGATACGTCAACACCTCCAACTGCTTAAAATTTCAGTACAAAATTTATTTAACGGGTAGGTACTGTAGTGACCCGAACTTTTCCATGTTTATATATATTAAATGAAATTGATATTTACATGATTAAGTGTTTTCAACATGTTAAGCAATCAAACTTGTTAAGACTTGATTAATTGAAATAGGTTTCATATAGACAATTGACCACCCAAGTTGACCGGTGATTCACGAATGTTAAAACTTGTAAAAACTATATGTTAACATATATATATATATATATATATATATATATATATATATATATATATATATATATATATATATATATATATATATATATATATATATATATATATATATATATATATATATATATATATATATATATAGTTAACATGATATTATGATAATTAAGTATCTCATTAAGTATTTTAATAATGAGTTATATACATAAAAATGAGACTATTGAATTAAAAAAATTGAAAACGATATATATAACGATTATCGTTATAACAAGGTTTTGCTAATTACATATGAATCATTTTAAGATATTGATACAGTTTGTTAAACATGTTAAATGATAAGTAAATATATCATTAAGTGTATTAACAATGAACTACATATGTAAAAACAAGACTACTAACTTAGGGATTTCGAAAAGAGACATATATGTAACGATTATCGTTGTAACGACATTTAAATGTATATATATATATCATATTAAGATATATTAATATATCATAATATCATGATAATATAATAATTTAACATCTCATTAGATATAATAAACAATGGGTTAACAACATTTAACAAGATCGTTAACTTAAAGGTTTCAAAACAACACTTACATGTAACGACTAACGATGATTTAACGACTCAGTTAAAATGTATATACATGTAGTGTTTTAATATGTACTCATACACTTTTGAAAGACTTCAAGACACTTATCAAAGTACTTCTACTTAACAAAAATGCTTACAATTACATCCTCATTCATTTTTATCAACAATTATACTCGTATGCACTCGTATTTGTACTCGTACAATACACAGCTTCTAAATGTATTTACTATTGGTATATACACTCCAATTATCAGCTCTTAGCATCCCATGTGAGTCACCTAACCATGTGGGAACCATCATTTAACATCTAGTATGAAATATCTCACAAAATAACAAACTAATGGAGCCTATATGATACCTCCATATTCACATGAATGAGGAAGTCCACAAACACTTTCATTTTGCAACTTACATGCATCAAACTACTCTCTATCAAGTGTTCTTACTTTGTTCTAAGTGTTCTTCATCATCTTCATCAAAATCTAGCTCAATCTAGTTCATAAATCAATACATAAACCAAGTTATAAAACAACTACTCAAGAACACACCAACAACACTTTCAAGTTTGCTAGCTTACTTCCAATCTTGCAAATCCTCTTTGAGTAATCATCCAATCTCAAGGAATCTTTCTTATTTACAGTAAGATATCTTTCTAATACAAGGTAATACTCATATTCAAACTTTGATTCAATTTCTATAACTTTAACAATCTTATTTAATCTTACTTGAACTTGTTTTCGTGTCATGATTCTACTTCAAGAACTTTCAAGCCATCCAAGGATCCTATGAAGCTAGATCTATTTTTCTCATTTCTAGTAGGTTTATCTACAAAACCTGAGGTAGTAATGATGTTCATAACATCATTCGATTCATATATATGAAACTATCTTATTCGAAGGTTTAAACTTCTAATCACTAGAACATAGTTTAGTTAATTCTAAACTTGTTCGCAAACAAAAGTTAATCCTTCTAACTTGAATTTTAAAATCAACTAAACACATGTTCTATATCTATATGATATGCTAACTTAATGATTTAAAACCTGCAAACACGAAAAACAGCGTAAAATCCGGATATACGCCGTCGTAGTAACACCGCGGGCTGTTTTGGGTTAGTTAATTAAAAACTATGATAAAATTTTATTTAAAAGTAGTTCTTCTCGGAAAATGATTTTTCTTATGAACATGAAACTATATCCAAAAATCATGGTTAAACTCAAAGTGGAAGTATGTTTTCCAAAATTGTCATATAGACGTCGTTCTTTCGACTGAAATGACTACCTTTAAAAAAACGACTTGTAATCTGTATTTCTGACTATAAACTTATAATTTTTTTGTTTATATTCATAAACTTAAATTCAATATGAAACCATAGCAACTTAAATCGCTCAAAACGGATTTAAAACAAAGAAGTTGTGGGTAAAACAAGATTGGATAATTTTTCTTGTTGTAGCTACGTGAAAATTGATAACAAATCTATATTAATCATATCCTAGCTAACTCATATTGTATTATACATGTATTCTAATATATTATGTAATCTTGGGATACCATAGACACGAATACAATGTTTTGACATATCATATCGACCCATCTATATATATATTTCGGAACAACCATAGACACTCTATATGCAGTAATGTTGGAGTTAGCTATACAAGGTTGAGGTTGATTCCAAAATATTATATATACTTTGATTTGTGATTTAGCCTGAGGCTTGTATACACGAGGTCGTGGATTGATTCGAGATAATATATATTGCTTTATTTTCTGTACATCTAACTGTGGACAACTAGTTGTAGGTTACTAACGAGGACAGCTGACTTAATGAACTTAAAACAGCAAAACGTATTATAAATGTTGTAAATATATTTTGAACATACTTTGATATATATGTACATATTTGTTATAGGTTCGTGAATCGACCAGTGGCCAAGTCTTACTTCCCGACGAAGTAAAAATCTGTGAAAGTGAGTTATAGTCCCACTTTTAAAATCTAATATTTTGGGATGAGAATACATGCAGTTTTATAAATGTTTTACAAAATAGACACAAGTAAATGAAACTACATTCTATGGATGGATTATTAAACCGAATATGCCCCTTTTTAGTCTGGTAATCTAAGAATTAGAGAACAGACACCCTAATTGACGCGAATCCTAAACATAGATCTATTAGGCCCAACGAGACCCATCCAAAGTACCGGATACTTTAGTACTTCGAATTCATCATGTCCGAAGGGAGTCCCGGAATGATATGGGATATTCTATATGCATCTTGTTAAGGTCGGTTACCAGGTGTTTACCATATGAATGATTTTTATCTCTATGTATGGGATGTATATTGAAATATGAAATCTTGTAGTCTATTATTATGATTTGATAATATATAGGATAAACCTATAACTCACCAACATTTTTGTTGACATTTTAAGCATATTTATTTTCAGGTGATTATTAAGAGCTTTCGCTGTTGCATACTAAAATAAGGACAAGATTTGGAATCCATGCTTGTACGATATTGTGTAAAAACTGCATTCAAGAAACTTATTTTTGATGTAATATATTCTTATTGTAAACCATTATGTAATGTTCGTGCTTAAACGGTATTTTTTAGATTATCATTATTTGATAATCTACGTAATGCTTTTTAAACCTTTATCAATAAAATAAAGGTTATGGTTGTTTTAAAAATAAATGCAATCTTTGAAAAACGTCTCATATAGAGGTCAAAACCTCTTGACGAAATCAATTAATATGGAACGTTTATAATCAATATGAACGGGACATTTCAATTATAGTTAAAATTTAAGAAATACGGGTGTTTACGATACACCCCATCAGGGTACTTCATGTTAACATAGAGTTCATCAGATTTGGAAATCGGTTTTTTCTATTTTGATAGCTTTTCCCTTATTATTTTCTTTTGCCTTTTTAAATTGGATCGAGAAATTTCTATAACATCATCGGAATCCTCGTCGGGATCCGATTCATCATAAAATTGGTAATTTTCCTAATATTTTTCCTCCTCCGCGGAGACACCGCAAACCATTTTTAACTTTGGTCCATTTGTTGATGATTTTCTTTTGTTTAACCGTTTTTCTGTAGTTATTAATATTTCTTCCTTCGAAACCTCTTCTTCTTCCGGTTCCTCTTCTCCCGGTTCCTCTTCTTCCGATTCCTCTTCGGGAATTTGTGAATCTTCCAAAA
The DNA here is from genome assembly GCF_046630445.1 of Rutidosis leptorrhynchoides. Taxonomy (NCBI): domain Eukaryota; kingdom Viridiplantae; phylum Streptophyta; class Magnoliopsida; order Asterales; family Asteraceae; genus Rutidosis; species Rutidosis leptorrhynchoides. The sequence goes on from NC_092340.1 coordinate 171,936,282, forward strand.
ATATATTCGACTCTTCATTGTTATTAGGTGAGTCGATAGGATTGGTACTGGAAGTAGACATCTATCACACATTAACTAACACATTAGTAATATACCACCTAATATTTACATGTAAAAGTATATAGTTTCCAACAAAGTGTTAAGCTATCGTTTTTAAAGTAAACACGGTCGAAGTCCAGACTCACTAATGCATCCTAACAAACTCGGTTAGACACACTAATGCAAATTTCTGGTTCTCTAAGACCAATTCTCGGATACCAACTGAAATGTCCCGTTCATATCGATTATAAACGTTTCATATTAATTGATTTCGTTGGGAGGTTTTGACCTCTATATGAGACATTTTTCAAAGACTGCATTCGATTTTTAAAAAAACAAACCATAACCTTTATTTTATCGATAAAGGTTTAAAAGCATAACGTAGATTATCAAGTAATGATAATCTAAAATATAACGTTTTACACACGACCATTACATAATGGTTTACAAAAATATTTCACATCGATTTCAAATCTCCAAATGCCGTTATTAAACAATATCATACAAGCATGCAGACTTCAATTCTTCTCTTTAATTAACACGCAACAGCGGAAGCTCTTAATAATCACCTGAGAATAAACATGCTTTAAACGTCAACAAAAATGTTGGTGAGTTATAGGTTTAACCTATATATCAAGTTGTAATAATAATAGACCGCAAGATTTCATTAATAAACATACACTCGCAAGTGTTTAAAAATCATTCGTATGATGAACACCTAGTAACCGAAATTAACTTTAATGCATATAGAATATCCCCAGCATACTCGCAAGTATGCTATATACTGGCAATCACAATCACCATTTTAATCGAAGTACTAAAGCCATCCATAACTTGAATGGGGATTGTTATGCCCAATGTCACGACCCGTCCTAATACATCTGGACGAATACATTACATTTGGTTACATTGCGAGGTACTTGACCTCTATATGATACATTTTACAAACATTGCATTCTTTTTTAAAAGACAAACTTCCATTTCAACGAAAGTTGATAGATATGCATATCCTTTTATAATATATCCAAACTATGCATGACTTAATATTAATCTTGATGAACTCAACGACTCGAATGCAACGTCTTTTGAAATATGCCATGAATGACTCCAAGTAATATCTTTAAAATGAGCAAATGCACAGCAGAAGATTTCTTTAATACCTGAGAATAAACATGCTTAAAAGTGTTAACCAAAAGGTTGGTGAGTTCATTAGTTTATTATCAATATTCATTTCTATCATTTTAATAGACCACAAGATTTTCATTTTCATTTCTCATAAATATACATCCCATACATAGAGATAAAAATCATTCATATGGATTGAACACCTGATAATCGACATTAACAAGATGCATATAGAATATCCCCATCATTCCGGGACTCCCTTCGGACATGATAAATTTCGAAGTACTAAAGCATCCGCAACAACGGATGGGGCTTGTTGGGCCCGATAGATCTATCTTTAGGATTCGCGTCAATTAGGGGCCAGTTCCCTAATTCTTAGATTACCAGGCTAAAAGGGGCATATTCGGTTTCGATCCATTCAACCATATAATGTAGTTTCGATTACTTGTGTCAATTTCATCAAACATTTATAAAAGCGCATGTATTCTCAGTCCCAAAAATATATATTGCAAAAGCATTCCGAAACTCACAATACAATATTTTGTAGTAAAAATATTCATACGACGATACTGAACAATGCAGGGGTTGGCCTCGGATTCACGAACATATATCAAGTATATATATTAACACATAAAATCACATAATTCCTACTACATAATATTTATATATTAAGTGTTGTAGTTATATAAATATATATACTTTATTTATATTTTATATCTTCAGTTATATTTTATATATAGTTATTTTGTAAATAGTCAATATTCATACATATAGTTATCTTACAATATATATATATATATATATATATATATATATATATATATATATATATATATATATATATATATATATATATATATATATATTTGTAGTTGGTATTATATCAAAAATTAGAAATTTATTATATGTAATATTTATATAATAATGTTATTATGTTTGTAGTAATAATAATATTGTAATAATAATAATACTAATGATAATAATAGTGATAATAAAATTAATATAAATAAGGTTATATATAAAATTCAGGTTAATGAAAATAATAATAATGATAGTAATAATGATAATAATAATGATAGTTATAATTTTAATTAAAATGTTTATTTTAAGGTTAATGATAACAACAATAATAATAACCATAATAATAATATTAATAATGAGTAATAAGTAAACTACCTCAATGAAGTAGTCCTTAAAATGCCCAAGTCCGGGTTTGAACCCACGACGTCCCGCTAACCCGATAATATCCTTAACCGTTCCTTCTGTCTTACTTTTCTAATTTTATATGTATCCTAATTATTTTTAATCCACTTTAATTTATATTCAATTTCCTTCTTAAACTTAAAACCCAATCATCCTAACTACTATCTTATACTGAGTCATCAAACCTCATGCATCGCCATATCTTCATGCTACATCCCTCATCATCATCATGTCGATCATCATTATCTAACATCTCTATTCATCATCATCTATATCATGATCAATTTCGTCATCATCAATATCATGATGATACTCATAATACAATTACTATCATCATCATCGTTTCTATAAATATCATCATCATTTTCTTCATCGAGTATCACCATCAATCTCACTCATCATCTCATCGCCATAATCATAATCATAATTGTAATCACAGTTATAATTATACTAAAACTTTCATTACGTCCAACTCACCCATACTCTCGGCCCAACAGCCATTTATTTGTCATCGGCCCAATTAGCAACAAGACATAGGCCTATTAGTAAATCCCATTTGCAAACCTATTAAACTAATAAATGGCCCAACAAATCATATTTATATGGCCCAATGAAACATAATGGGACATGGCCCAACTGAAAATAGAACATGATGGCCCAACTTAGAAATTATTCTTGGCCCAACCAATATGACTAATGAAATGCCCCGTTCATATACAATATAAACGATTCATAATAGTTGATTATATCGCGAGGTATTTGACCTCTATATGATACATTTTACAAACATTGCATTCGTTTTTAAAAGAAAAACTTTCTTTACATCGAAAGTTGACGGCAAGCATACTATTTCATAATACCTCCAACTATAATTGACTTAATAATAATCTTGATGAACTCGACGACTCGAATGCAACGTCTTTTAAAATATGTCATGAATGACTCCAAGTAATATCTCTAATATGAGCAAATGCACAGTGGAAGATTTCTTTCATACCTGAGAATAAACATGCTTTCAAGTGTCAACCAAATGATTGGTGAGTTCATAGATTTATCATAAAACAATAAAAATTCATCATTTTGATAGACCACAAGATTTAAATCCTGCATGGTACAAATGGGCTCGAATCCTATACCCACCTGTAATGTACATGCGATATCTTTTAAATACAGTACACCTTTCTCGTGTACGAAATCATCTTTCATAAATCTTAGTAACCGTACACATATCTCGTGCACAAAAATAATATACACATAACCTGTGTATAAAATCATTCTCTCGATACATAACATTCACTTTTCATTACTTTCATAGCTTGGCTTGGTAACCGACCTTAACATATAATGCGCATAATAATATCCCCAAAACAAAACATCTCGTCTGTATAATAATCATATAAACTTCGAAGTACTAAACAACACGCCCACTAGCCCTTTCGTCTAGTGAACATTCTAGGTGGGGGTGCACTAATTCTCAAAATTAGTGATGTTCCCTAATTCTTAGGTTACCAAGCAATAATAATCAGGGAAAAATATTCATATCAATTGTGACAATTATCACGTCCATATAATTCAATGGTGGCAATTATCACGTCCACGTAATTCATTCGAGGAATGTTTTGCTTGTGTCTATCTCGTCAAACATTTATAAAAGCATTTCATGTATTCGCAGTTCAAAATGTATTTCAAAAGCATTTAATAAAGCATTTGTAAAAGTAGCGCATGTATTCTCAGTCCCAAAAATGTAAAGAATAAAAGGGAATCAAATGAACTCACGCATATAAACATTGTAAAACAGTCTTTAAAACAGTGCATGTATTCTCAGCCCAAAAATATAAAGAGTAAAAGGGATCAAATGAACTCACATTACTGTATTTTGCAGTAAAAATACATATGACGTCATTGAACAAGTGTAGGGTTAGTCTCGGATTCACGAACCTATATTATTCATATATTTATTAAAACATATACTTGTAATCGAACAAGTTTAGATATAATTATTAATTGTTATTTCAGTAACTTGTATGTTTCATTGGTAACTATTTTAACTATATTTATTTTATATACTTTAGATAAATAATTAGTATTTATTATGAAAATATTAATGTTGTTATGCGATATGGTTTTAAATATATTCTTATATAGTTATTTATTTGTTAAAATAATATCAATAATAATAAATGAAATTTTTGTATATTTTTATGATAATAATATTAATACTATAAGTAATTAGATTTAGTAATGATAGTGCTATTAATAGTTTTGATAATAATACTAATAATAAAAGTAATGTTAGTAATAATAATAATTTTGTAGCGACCCGACAAAATCGTTATTGACGGACTTAGGTCCCGTTGCGTGGTCATAGTCCCTATATGAGATGCGTTTGACCAAAATTATGTCGCGTTCATTTGAAATGTACAAGACTTGCAAAGTTTAGTTTACTAAACGGTTCGATAACAAGTTTAAGTTTACAAAAGTTATAAAGTATAAATGAAATAACTTGCGACATAATATAAGTTGAAAATCACAGTTACTATAAATAGCGTAAGTATGAAAGCTTTAAATTTGAATCCAAAAGTGCTATCGCTAGCGTATGCATGTATGCTTGACTCCAAGCAAGTAATCAAAGTGTGTGGAAGCATGTATCAAGTAGCCAAGTATGAACCTGAGAAACATATAGAAAACTGTCAACGAAAAACGTTGGTGAAATCATAGGTGTAGTAATAAATGTTATTTTTGAACCACAAGATTTAGTATTCCCATAAAATTGATCATCCAAATAGTTTGCATACCAAAATAGGTTCGCGAGCACCAATTATCAAGGCTTAACTTTCCTTTCATAGAACTCTATCACAATAGTGTTAGAACATACACTGTTTCTCGAAAATACATTCCATCCGAAATGACGATAGCGAACCGTCTGAATAAGGGTTTGTCAAACCCGTATGGATCCACACTGAAATGTCCCGTTCTTATTGATTAAAAACGTTCCATATTAATTGATTTCGTTGCGAGGTTTTGACCTCTATATGAGATGTTTTTCAAAGACTGCATTCATTTTAAAACAAACCATAACCTTTATTTCATCAATAAAGGTTTAAAAAGCTTTACGTAGATTATCAAATAATGATAATCTAAAATATCCTGTTTACACACGACCATTACATAATGGTTTACAATACAAATATGTTACAACAAAATAAGTTTCTTGAATGCAGTTTTTACACAATATCATACAAGCATGGACTCCAAATCTCGTCCTTATTTAAGTATGCGACAGCGGAAGCTCTTAATAATCACCTGAGAATAAACATGCTTAAAACGTCAACAAAAATGTTGGTGAGTTATAGGTTTAACCTATATATATCAAATCATAATAATAGACCACAAGATTTCATATTTCAATACACATCCCATACATAGAGATAAAAATCATTCATATGGTGAACACCTGGTAACCGACATTAACAAGATGCATATATAAGAATATCCCCATCATTCCGGGACACCCTTCGGATATGATATAAATTTCGAAGTACTAAAGCATCCGGTACTTTGGATGGGGCTTGTTGGGCCCAATAGATCTATCTTTAGGATTCGCGTCAATTAGGGTGTCTGTTCCCTAATTCTTAGATTACCAGACTTAATAAAAAGGGGCATATTCGATTTCGATAATTCAACCATAGAATGTAGTTTCACGTACTTGTGTCTATTTTGTAAATCATTTATAAAACCTGCATGTATTCTCATCCCAAAAATATTAGATTTTAAAAGTGGGACTATAACTCACTTTCACAGATTTTTACTTCGTCGGGAAGTAAGACTTGGCCACTGGTTGATTCACGAACCTATAACAATATATACATATATATCAAAGTATGTTCAAAATATATTTACAACACTTTTAATATATTTTGATGTTTTAAGTTTATTAAGTCAGCTGTCCTCGTTAGTAACCTACAACTAGTTGTCCACAGTTAGATGTACAGAAATAAATCGATAAATATTATCTTGAATCAATCCACGACCCAGTGTATACGTATCTCAGTATTGATCACAACTCAAACTATATATATTTTTGAATCAACCTCAACCCTGTATAGCTAACTCCAACATTCACATATAGAGTGTCTATGGTTGTTCCGAAATATATATAGATGTGTCGACATGATAGGTCGAAACATTGTATACGTGTCTATGGTATCTCAAGATTACATAATATACCATACAAGTTGATTAAGTTATGGTTGGAATAGATTTGTTACCAATTTTCACGTAGCTAAAATGAGAAAAATTATCCAATCTTGTTTTACCCATAACTTCTTCATTTTAAATCCGTTTTGAGTGAATCAAATTGCTATGGTTTCATATTGAACTCTATTTTATGAATCTAAACAGAAAAAGTATAGGTTTATAGTCAGAAAAATAAGTTACAAGTCGTTTTTGTAAAGGTAGTCATTTCAGTCGAAAGAACGACGTCTAGATGACCATTTTAGAAAACATACTTCCACTTTGAGTTTAACCATAATTTTTGGATATAGTTTCATGTTCATAATAAAAATCATTTTCTCAGAATAACAACTTTAAAATCAAAGTTTATCATAGTTTTTAATTAACTAACCCAAAACAGCCCGCGGTGTTACTACGACGGCGTAAATCCAGTTTTACGGTGTTTTTCGTGTTTTCAGGTTTTAAATCATTAAGTTAGCATATCATATAGATATAGAACATGTGTTTAGTTGATTTTAAAAGTCAAGTTAGAAGGATTAACTTTTGTTTGCGAACAAGTTTAGAATTAACTAAACTATGTTCTAGTGATTACGAGTTTAAACCTTCGAATAAGATAGCTTTATATGTATGAATCGAATGATGTTATGAACATCATTACTACCTTAAGTTCCTTGGATAAACCTACTGGAAAAGAGAAAAATGGATCTAGCTTCAACGGATCCTTGGATGGCTCGAAGTTCTTGAAGCAGAATCATGACACGAAAACAAGTTCAAGTAAGATCATCACTTGAAATAAGATTGTTATAGTTATAGAAATTGAACCAAAGTTTGAATATGATTATTACCTTGTATTAGAATGATAACCTACTGTAAGAAACAAAGATTTCTTGAGGTTGGATGATCACCTTACAAGATTGGAAGTGAGCTAGCAAACTTGAAAGTATTCTTGATTTTATGTAACTAGAACTTGTAAAATATATGAAGAACACTTAGAACTTGAAGATAGAACTTGAGAGAGATCAATTAGATGAAGAAAATTGAAGAATGAAAGTGTTTGTAGGTGTTTTTGGTCGTTGGTGTAAGGATTAGATATAAAGGATATGTAATTTTGTTTTCATGTAAATAAGTCATGAATGATTACTCATATTTTTGTAATTTTATGAGATATTTCATGCTAGTTGCCAAATGATGGTTCCCACATGTGTTAGGTGACTCACATGGGCTGCTAAGAGCTGATCATTGGAGTGTATATACCAATAGTACATACATCTAAAAGCTGTGTATTGTACGAGTACGAATACGGGTGCATACGAGTAGAATTGTTGATGAAACTGAACAAGGATGTAATTGTAAGCATTTTTGTTAAGTAGAAGTATTTTGATAAGTGTATTGAAGTCTTTCAAAAGTGTATAAATACATATTAAAACACTACATGTATATACATTTTAACTGAGTCGTTAAGTCATCGTTAGTCGTTACATGTAAATGTTGTTTTGAAACCTTTAGGTTAACGATCTTGTTAAATGTTGTTAACCCAATGTTTATAATATCAAAAGAGATTTTAAATTATTATATTATCATGATATTATGATGTACGAATATCTCTTAATATGATATATATACATTAAATGTCGTTACAACGATAATCGTTACATATATGTCTCGTTTCAAAATCATTAAGTTAGTAGTCTTGTTTTTACATATGTAGTTCATTGTTAATATACTTAATGATATGTTTAATTATCATAATATAATGTTAACTATATATATAACCATATATATGTCATCATATAGTTTTTACAAGTTTTAACGTTCGTGAATCACCGGTCAACTTGGGTGGTCAATTGTCTATATGAAACCTATTTCAATTAATCAAGTCTTAACAAGTTTGATTGCTTAACATGTTGGAAACATTTAATCATGTAAATATCAATCTCAATTAATATATATAAACATGGAAAAGTTCGGGTCACTACACACACAACATAAATTCACGCTTACACCCGGCAAGTGTAACTAATGATAATTGAAATGAGGATTTTGTTCTAACTCGCTGTGGAATGTTTGTTTCATCGAAATTGTGTTCAAAACATAAAAGTAAGTAATACAGAATGTAAAAAAGTATATGTTTCTCAGCCCACGATTTAAAAGTATAAAAGTTGTTGAAAAGGTGGGACTATGATCTCACCTCGAGTGCATGAGTATGAAAGTACTTCACAAAGTAAACGTGTGCATGAAAGTTGCTTAGCCTCGACCTAAACAAGTAAGTTGTATCAATTAACCGGTTACGACACAAGGTCATGCGAAATGTGTTCAATTAGTCATATGGCTCGTTACAACTCGAATATATAGCATGTGAATCACGTTATCAAGTTTCATGCAAGAATCAAGTATAAAAGAAGATTAGAAAGATTGCATAAGTATTTGGTTAAGTTTGACTAAAAGTCAACTTGGTCAAAGTCAAAGTCAATGTCGACGGGGTCGGGTCGGGTATCCGACAATTTTCCTTCAATTAGTAATCATATATAAACATGTTGGCCAAGTTTCATGTTAATCGGAGTTGCGAGTAAGCGGGGATGAATTTGTGAAAACACACAATATGTTGGTCTACTTTTTCTGCATAGGAGCGGCGCACCAAAACCAGGAGCGGCGCTCTTGAGGACCAGAAGCGGCGCTCTTGTTTTCAGGAGCGGCGATCCTGATTCCTGATGAAAAACTCCACAAAAAGGCCTACCAGGATCGGCGCTCTTAGTTCAGGAGCGTCGCTCCTATACATGGAAATGCTGTTTCTGAGTTTTATCAAGTGCACGAACCAAACTTCAAACAAGCATAACTCATGAACCGTAAACATTCAAAACAAGTATCTTATATCGTTAGGAAAGGTATTTCGACAAGGAACACAACTAAACACATTTCATCAAACAAGTTCATCATTTACCACAACAAAAACTTTGTCGAAAGATTGTTAAATGTTCATAATCAAAGTTTCAAGTTCTAAAAATGCATTTCGTGATTCGGGCAACCAATTTACATGTATGATATGCCGTTTCGAAGGTAATTAAACATACAATACAACTAAACACTTACTAACAACATCTCATGTCATTCAAGGCATCAAAAGTTCATTTTAAAGTTCATCAAACCCTAACCTAAAATCACAAAATCAATAATCATGTTTATGAAGTTTTTATCAATCAACCTACACATCAAATTGAAGCTAATGATGCTAGTAACACATTTAATACATGAACTTTTAACATCTAACAACATTTAATCATCCAAAATCCAAGAATAAGCACACCCATTTTTCATATTCAAGCTAGTTACTCAAAACAACAAATTGAGCAAACTAAACACATATTCATGTTAGACTTGAGCCATAGACACTAATTAACACAATTTCAAGTATATAAAATAAATTTAGAGAAATCTAGTGTTTTTAGAAAGTTACCCAAACTTGATGAAATTGGTACCAAAATGTAGAGGATGAAGAGTGGATCACGAATATGTAATTTATTTTAATGTTTCCGTCTTGATTCGGATTTGGATGATGAATTAATGAAATGGGTGTTTGAGTCTAAAAATGGAAGAGAGAAAAGAGAGAAGAGATGAGGAGGTTGGATGACTGGTGGGGATGAATGGTTGACTAGTTGACTAGTCTCCTAGCCAATTTTGGTCCCTCAAGTTTCAAAGCGAGTGCTGGAATTAACCAAACGAATATTTTAAATACGCGAGAGTAAACGAGAAATGTTATAATCGAATAACGGAATTATCAAAAACATTAGTTAACGAAAGATACGAATTTAGTTAACGAAAGACATTATCTAAAAAAAAGACGGTGTTAAAAATAAATTTAATGGAAAAATGCGGGATGTTACAAATTTCAATGAAAAGATAATAATGATAAGATAAAAATGTTAGTTTTCATAAAAAATAATATTTTAAATAATAATGGTACTTTTAATAAAAATGATGATTCTAATAGAAATTTTAATAGTCATACTAATAATAATACTATATATTTTAATAATAATAATAATAATAATAATAATAATAATAATAATAATAATAATAATAATAATAATAATAATAATGATGATGATATTAATTATATTAATAATCTTATTTCTAATATTGGTAATAATAATAATTACTTAATAACAATCAATAATAAATAATAATAATGATAACAAAAAAAATATAATAATAATGTAATAATAATAATAAGAGTATTAGTAATAACTACCTCAAAGGAGTAGCCCTTAAAAATGCCCAAGTCCGGGTTTGAACCCGCGACTTCCCGCTAACCCGATATGATCCTTAGTCATATTTATTATTATCGTTATTTTACATATCATTAGCGAATCATAATCATCATCGTTGACAATATTATTCTTAAGCGTTATCCTATCCTTTCATCAACATTTCATTATCCTTAAAGTATCATCACCAACCCTAATCATCTCATTATCATCTATAACATCATCTTTCTCGTTCATTCACCATTTATCATCAATCACCCTTAATGAATCATCACCATCTAATCCTATTCTTAATTTCCTTCACTAATCATCTAATATCTCCATTATTAACGATATCATAGTCATTTCCACTATCATTATATCATGAGCACCATGATCATAATTGTTAGTATTCATCATTATTATCCTTATCATTCGTATGGTTATCATCATCATAGTCTATCATTTATTATCTTGGAGTCGCCATCAATATACACCATCAACATGTTCACTGTAACCCTCTTCGACAGAAAAGAAATAGGACCGAAACAGCAAAAACAATATCGACAATATGTATCTACATGGATCGTGTAATCAGATTTAGCAGCCCACCTTGAGATTTCGAAGCCCATTTATATAGTCCATATGATTTATTACTTGGATCCCTTATTTAGCCCACACAATTCACTTAGCCTAACAACTAAATTATAAACCTCGGCCCAAATCCAAAACGTTAACCCAACAACTAACTTGCCCAAACCTTCTGTTTCGTTTACACGGTACAAAAAGGATTTTAATAAAAAAATAACAGCTCACTAACATATCATTTGTTGTTTACTGCTTGTTGACTGTCGGCTCAAGAAAAGTGTCACCCCCACTACCAAATTAAATAATACACTATACTTGATACTTTATAAAAAATTCAAGTGGTTGATGTGGGTTTGTAGAGTGTGGGTTCTTAAGAAGAGAAACAGAAGCAGTTAAGCCCAATGGTTCGGTTAATGGTGATTAAGTTGAGTTTATGTGTGGCTTTTGTTAACAGGAAGTAACACTGTATCATCATCATTTAGGTTGTAGAAGTGTCATGGTTGCTACACAACATAAGTTGAGTTGCCCAGTCAAGATGCAGATAATTTCAATATTAATTGAAACAATCAAAGACGCTAAGACTCATCATCATAGACTCTTACATCTTGGATCGTACACAAAACAAGCGAGTTAAAAATAATATGTGTAAAGTTTATTATTGTGGCAACAGCAGGAACAAAAGGATGTTCAAGTTGGATTCTTGGGGGGTCGCTGGCGATGATTGAAACAGAAACAGTTAGTAGTATTTAAGTGATTGAATACATAGTTTAATGGTGATAAGGTGGTGGTTTTTTATTGGTTATGGGTATCGTTAATGTTCATAACAACTAACCAGGGGAGAGTATAGTGAGAGGGAGAGAGTGGAAGAGAGAAAGAAGGGTGGTCGATGGATGGTGGTTTGGGATGTGGTGGTCACGGTGGGTGTTTGAGTTTTAGGTAATGGTTCATATAAAAAAAATTCTCATAAATATACATATATAGATATAAGAGATATCATGTAAATATATGTAGTGTAAAAATAAGGTAGCTGGTGATAAATATATGCACATCATGTGTATATATCTATTTATGTTGTGTGACAACCCGAAAATTTCCAACCAAATTTAAACTTTAATCTTTATATGTTTCCGACACGATAAGCAATATTTGTTAGGTTAAATTTCAAGAATTTTAAACTATGTTCATACATTCATTCAACCTCGACCAACTTCCAATGATTCACGAACCATTAAACGAATATGATTATATATGTATATGTGTATATATATTATAACTTGAAACGTAAACAAAATATTAGATTAAATACTTTATATGATTGTATCTGTTTCAAAATGTTTATCAATGGAATTAGAAGATAAGATCAAATGATTGGATTATCAGATATATTGAATTATGATTACAAGTCTCTGTTGAAAGGCCCACGTTGATTTGAGAAATCTTTCCATTTTAACAATATTCGGAAAATGGTAAAGTGATTTATAAATAAGAACAAATTGTCAATCACTGAGAACTAGATAAAGGATAGTGGAAGATTGAATCTCATAAAGACTCGATTGATCTATTTAGTTTCAAACGTACAAAAACGTTTTCAGTTTAAAAAGAACTTTATTATTAAAATGTATATAACTTTTATAAATATCTAGAACCACTTTTGACAACTCATTACTTAACTAGTATGATAAAGATAACGATATTTATATTTTATTTTATTAAATATATATAACGATTTAAATTAATATTATATATATTTATACGCGTATTATACGTACATAGTTTTATACTTTTAATATACTTAAACTTTACATTTACTTTATTTTTATTTTACTTTAACTTTAATAATTCACTTTAATAATTCATACTTTAATAATTCACTTTAATAATTCATACTTTAATAATTCACTTTAATAATTCATACTTTAATAATTCAATTTAATAATTCATACTTTAATAATTCACTTTAATAATTCAAAAATCTATTATAAATAGAATTCAATAGGTTTCATTATTTCATAGAAACTTGAAAATATTTTTCTCTAAACTCTCTCAATCGATTTACATATATATATTTACTCCGTATTATTTCAAGATATTATTAGTATACATAAAATATTACGACGAAGTGCTGTCCGAGTGATTTCGAAATTGTTTTTCGAGTAGGATAGGATTAAGGAAATTATGGGTTATAGCTATGGAGGTGATTGAGTATGGTTCATGGGTATGCTCGTGAGGTCAATATAGTGTTTATCATTTCCGTTGCGTCTACGTACCTTTCCTGCAATATTGAATCTCAATATTGATACATGAGTACTCATAATTTAACTTTTACATACTAATAGTGTATCCCTGACTAGTGCTCGAGTATTTAGGATTATGCATGCTTGTACTTTTTGATATTGCCCTTAGACAGGTTAGGTTGAATCTTGAATTAGTTACACTTGAGGTTGAGGTAAGGTATAAGATATGCATGTCCTTGGAAAGCTAGCGAAAAATTAAGAACTTTTCCTTTAGATATTGAATGGTTTCGATGAACGGATTAGAAGTTATAATCAATTGAATTTTAGATATTTTTATTAAAAATTCAATTGAATTTTCGATATTTTTATTAAAAATTCAATTGAATTTTCGATATTTTTATTAAAAATAATTATTATTATCGTCGTTTTTATCGTCGTTCTAGTTTTATCTTATTATTATCATTATTATTATCTTTATCAATAAAAGGGATTTATCATTAAAAATTGTTATTTTTTTTTATTATTACTATCGTTATTATCGTTAAAGTTATAATTAGTATTATTATTATTATCCAATTATTATTATTATTATTATTATTATTATTATTATTATTATTATTATTATTAGTATTATTATTATTATTATTATTATTATTATCATTATAAATATACATATCATTATTTAAAAATGGTTATTGTTATTGTTATTATTATTATTACTATATTATCATTAAGATAATTATTAGTATTATCGTTAATAATGTTATAGTAACTATCATTATTAATATTAGTGTAATTAAAACAAATATTTGTAACACCTAATTATTTTGATTACTATTATTATCATTATTATGAACACGATATAAAAGACGATTAAAAGCTATTAAATGAAATGATTAGGAAATAATGAGTAAGAGTATCATGATGAAATTAAAATATTGTAAGATATTGATTTAGATAAAATTATCGTTCTTATTATTTTTATCATTACTATTATTATTAAAAGTATCGTTAGTATTAAAACTATCATTTTAACAAAAATTATCATTTTAATAGAAATGTCATTGTTACTATAAAATATCATTATTATTATTATTTTAAATAGAATTATTATTTTAAAGATAATATTAAAAATTATCGTAAATATTAAAGTTATCATAATTAGAATTATCGTTTTATCATAATGTCATCTTAGTAATTATAAATATTGATATTTTTATAATAATAATTATTATTACAAAATAATACAACTTTTACTTACTATCATTATAGATATTATTTTATCAATTAAATATGTGATACAAACATATTTTACTACGTGTAATAACTTACCTTAATAATACCTATCATATTATCTTTATAATATTAAATGAACCCTATAAATTTTATTACTTAATATATATAAAAGTATATTTTATTATATAAATTTAATATAAAATTTTATTTATTAATAAATAAATTATATTATTTACTCTAATAAATCTTTTAAAAATATTTAAAAATATAAAACGACGATATTTAAACTATATATTAATCATGTACAGATTTTTGGAAATTATTTTAAGTCAAATTTACTTTTGTTGACTTTTGCATATTAGTCTCGAGCATTAGGATTGTGGTACACTATGACTTGACCTAATTTGTTAGACAAATATTGACCAACACATAAATATATATAATTAATTTAGGTTCGTGAATCCGAGGCCAACCTTGCACTTGCTCAATGACGTTATATGTATTTTTACTACAAAATACAGCATGGTGAGTTTCATTTGCTCCCTTTTTAAATGCTTTTGCAATATATATTTTTGGGACTGAGAATACATACGCTGCTTTTATAAATACTTTACGAAATAGACACAAGTGATCGAAACTACATTCTATGGTTGAATTATCGAAATCGAATATGCCCCTTTTTATTAAGTCTGGTAATTTAAGAATTAGGGAACAGACACCCTAATTGACGCGAATCCTAAAGATAGATCTATTGGGCCTAACAAACCCCATCCAAAGTACCGGATGCTTTAGTACTTCGAAATTTATATCATGTCCGAAGGAGGATCCCGGAATGATAGGGGATATTCTTATATGTATCTAGTTAATGTCGGTTACCAGGTGTTCACCATATGAATGATTATTTTTGTCTCTATGCATGGGACATATATTTATGAGAACTGGAAATGAAATTCTTGTGGTCTATTAAAATGATGGAAATAAATGATTATGATAAACTAATGAACTCACCAACCTTTTGGTTGACACTTTAAAGCATGTTTATTCTCAGGTGTTAAAGAAATCTTCCACTGTGCATTTGCTCATTTTAAAGATATTACTTGGAGTCTTTCATAGCATATTTCGAAGAATGTTGCATTCGAGTCATTGAGTTCATCAAAGATTATTATTAAATCAATTTATAGTTGGATAGTGGATATTATGAAATGGTATGCATGCCTGTCAATTTTGGATGTAAAGAAAGTTTGTCTTTTAAAAACGAATACAATGTTTGTAAAATGTATCATATAGAGGTCAAATACCTCGCAATGTAATCAACCATTGTGAATCGTTTATAATGTATATGAACGGGTCCTTTCACTTGGTATCAGAGCAGTGGTTTTAGCGAACCAGGTCTGCATTAGTGTGTCTAACTGATAAGTCGATAGGATGCATTAGTGAGTCTGGACTTCGACCGTGTCTGCATGTCAAAAGTTTTGCTTATCATTTTGTGTCGAAAATTAACTACTTATCATTCTCATGAAATTACCTGCTTATCATTTTTAGTCTAAGACACGTCTTGCTACATTGATTGCATGAATAGTGTATAGACAAAAATTCATATCTTAGCATATCTGCTAAATCATACCTTATCGCAAAGTCCTCCGTAATCTACGAAATCTTTTGATCTATATATATATATATATATATATATATATATATATATATATATATATATATATATATATATATATATATATATATATATATATATATATATATATATATATATATATATATATATATATATATATATATATATTCTATGTAATTAGAATACCATCCGTTAGCCAAAATCATTTCATATCGAAAAAGAAAAAAAAATCCTTTATCTAATCGTACGAAATGTAATTCGTCATCAGTTCAAGTCACTCAGATTCCGAAATGGAATCCCATTCAAGCTCCGAAAGCAGTGTGACCGGAATAGATCAACCAATCAGTCATCACCTATTTTGGATGAATTGGGGATGGGTTCGTAGCCTCCTCAATCATTGGAGACAAGAAGAAGGTGATCCCTTCCATCCACCACATTGCCCTCTTGACGAAGAACCTGAAGCACTTACTGGCTAACCGGTCCGAAACACCATTTTCTCGCTCATTTCCAGAGTATCTCGTCACGATTATATATTACATCAAATTTTAGATTTTATTTATCTGCTCGTCCGAACCGACAATCACCCCGGTGTAATAGAAGAAGTCAACGAGCTTCGCGCTCGGGTAGTGGCTTTGGAGAATATGGTGCAGAGATTACAAACACCAGCAGCAGCATCAGCAGCATAACCAGTACCACCATCATCAACGCCAACAGTACCATTACCACCTCCAACCACAACCGCGCCGTAAACCTCAACTTCACAATCTGTCACACGAGCATCAACGTCATACGCACCATAGATACCAAGGAGTACCAACAACAATAACTGACGAAGTATTAATTCATAACTTCATTGAAGAAACATTCCGCGACGATTATGTAATCTCTAAAGTCTTAGAGATTATCTAATCTAGCCCTAACCATAAATCAGTTAAGCGAACCAAAATGATAGAAGGAAGAGTAGAAACCCTGACAAAAATGGTGTGTGATTAACAAGCTAAACTTGCTTTACCAACAGCATCAACAGTACCGTCAGCGTTACCAGCATCGTCAGTACAGTCAACATCCGAATCAACAACACCGATAACATCACAATCTCCGTCAGTTCAAGAATCACTGTGGACATCATTACGAATCAATAACGTGTATATTGTATCAACGAGTTATGAAGAATTAACTCAGTCCCTCTGAAGAAATTATATGTATATTATATATATATATATATATATATATATATATATATATATATATATATATATATATATATATATATATATATATATATTTTGAAATAAATCTTTCCGTGCTAAGCTATTGTGTGTGAATCTTAACTACTCGGTTAATTCATATTACAAATATGCAATAATGTACGTCCTTCGGCCGCAACTTAACCAGCGTTAACTACAATCTCTATCGTAATTCAACAAATTCCAATTCATAATAAATCAAGTATATATTTGATTTTACACTTTCATCATCGATGTACCCGAAACTTTTCAGATTACATCATTCGTAATTTGCGAAATTCACAAGAATTCCACAAACCGAACATCATATATCAACAAATAACGAAGTATTGATTCATAATTTCAATGTCATTAAAGAAATACCGCGTAAAAGTTATGTAATTTTTAAAGCCTTTAGGGATTATTCAATTCTAGTTTCAAGCGTAAATCAAATGAGTTTAATTTAACATTAACTCATTAAATCTATGTTACATCTGAAGAAAATATACATATATATATATATTTTCATAAAGACTGTAATAAAATTCTTTTGTACAAAATATTAATTGTGAAATTTTTTTTAACGGGAAGGTAATACCCGAGAGATATATAAATTCACAATTAATATGTTACATTCTTCGAATCTGATTCAGCAAATCATCCATTATACTCCCTACTTTCACAACAATATACATTCTTTTATAGAAATCAAAACAACCATACTCATTCAAAATTTAATTACATATTCTGATTTTGAAATCTCAAAATTCAACTTGAGATATGACCAAAATCATCACTCTTAGATCCTTACATCTTTCACAAGCTATATTTTGACTTCAAAACTGTGTTAGAACATCAAATGTATGTTAACGATTACAATCTGTGTTCAAACCCTTCGAAAATTTCTGAAGACACTTCGAATGATGAGCAATCGAGACGATCCAACCACATGTTAACCACAGTTATGTACCCGAAAAGTCTTGAAACCAAAGTAAAAGTTTAAACAACTTATCCGCGTCAGATTCTTTGGCATTTATTAGCAAAAATAACTTTGCGACTCCTATTCAAAGTAGCCAGTTTTGTCACAGCTCCAGCAAGTCAACTTCAACTTTTCAGTCAGACTAACCTTATTATAACCTTGAGATATACACCATCGTTACCAGGGAACCTTTTACATTCCACCACATTATTAGCAGATGTACCAACAACTTCATTATCCTTTGACTTTAGCCTCTCCAAAAAGTCATTATAATTATTCATTGAAACCCCATCATTTACTTATTCGCATCTTGTAATGAAAATTGCCATACGAATCATTGGGAATTAGCAATCAGTATTTTGAAATCTCGCAGCATGTCTACTCCAACAGTTATATGTGTATATATAACGTCTATCTTCTGGACTTAATTTGAATGTGAAGTTTCTGAAAAACACTCCGAACTACGAATTGGTTCTCCGAAAATGGAAAAAAAAAATGCTGATGAAGCAGCAAAAACTATAAACGACTTTAAATGGTAAAAGCTGGATGATAATGATGATGTGTGCTGGCAAAGCGCAGCAAAAGAGAAGTTTTGGAACTGGAAAACGGATTGAGCAAAGTAGGAAGGAGGCTGTGGACAAATTACAAAGACTGAACCTGACTTCAAAGGATCCAAATGATTCAGTACCTGCTGAAGTCATTAACGAATACCTTGCTCCTGACTCTAAACCCCTGCGGACAATATTCTTCATCATCCTCTGATATTAGAAATTCTAAAATATCATCATATCTTTCATTATAAATATCCTCCATATTTCTGAAGATATTTTCTTAATTTTTCTTATTTGAAATCATTTACCTCTTCGCGCTATCTGTATTACATCATAAAAGAAACTATTTTAGTTTCTAAATTCTAAAACATTCAAGTTTAAAATAGGAATATTTTGAAGTAGTGTTGGGAACTAAAGCATGAATTAGTATAATATAATGACACTTGATCAATGTGATTATATTACAGTAAGTCATGCTGAGTTTCTAAATGGAACGTGATGATTCACAGATCCTAACATCATCATGTGCCATGTTATACGACTCTTGTATTCTATTTAACCTCTAAAATATCAAGAAAATATTTCTTGATGATTCGGCCTTTTCCAAGGTATTCTAGTAAATTGACAAGTCAAGATCGTGCCATCACAATTTCCTTCCTAGAACATTAACAATGTTCATTCCAAAATTCATATCTGTGAATTCTGGACCATTTCAAGAGGTGCTTAATCGCAAGAAGAAGAAACGAAAGGACAAAACTTCGAAATAGAAAGTGAGGTATAAATTGCAGAAAATAAAAGAGAGCATTAACTGTGAATGATAATGATTATAGAAGACAGAAGCAGAGACTTTGAAATATAAGGGAACATATAAAGCCCAACGACAAACCAGAAATTATAAACCATATATATCGATGCATATAGCAATATAAAGACACGGGAGAACTAGAAACACTATAAACCCAAGAGTATATTAGAAGTAAATAGATTCTTCCGGCGGTAGATGAAAAAGAAGAATGACCGATATGAAAGTTAGAAGTATATCGAGAATCAAAACTGGATGGAGCATATTGATGAATACTTTAAAATATGAGTTGAGGGGGAAAGAATAGAAGGTGATGAAACATGACTAGGAACTTAGAAATCAACAGATTTAACTCACACAATGGCGGAACAAGTGAATCAAACCCTCTAGTGAATAGGTTAAGTTTTTTTTTGATTAATTTAGTCAAACCACAACTAAATCAAGTGTGATTAGATCAACACCTAGAGCTATTATTCACCACCTGGGTGATTTGGACTGAGAGAGAATCGGAGGAGCTCACTAGATCTGAGTGTGTGTAACAAATGAGAGGCTTAACCTAAAATGAAGAACATAAGACTTTATATACCCCTGTTGTTGACTCACCCATACGATTCATTCATCACACGTACGAGTTGGCTTCATCAGCAGTACAGGTGATCACTCACTCGTGTCTTCTCATTAGGTTGTAATTGTGACTTAGCTCAGCATCAACCGTGTGTATGAGCCAGTTAGCCGTACTAGTGAGGCTTCACTCGTACGTCTGACTAAGTCTAACATAGTCAAACATCTAAATCTCGTTCCTACAGTTCCTGTAACCACATACAATAGGATAATAACGAGCAATCATGGTGGCCTGTAAACTGTTGTACCCGCAATGGACGTGGGTAGATGTCTAGGGACTTGCATAAAATGCATCAACAGAAGGTGTGAGTTGTAAGGAAACGAAGGAGGTGAATTTATAAGAAAATCTTCGATAGAAAAATTAAAATGGACGATCGCATTTAAAGCGGATCCTAATTCCCTTGATTACCGGAGAGTCAAATCTTACTAAGAAGATTTTCTTCAAATCCCTTGAAATCTGAGAATCAATCATATCTACGTCAAATGATAAGATGAATCAACACTTACTCATTTCACTCTTCTATGTTAGCTTCATTCGTACTCTTCATATAAATGGATTGTTTATTCAAATTATTCGCTGATGATAAAACTCTAATTTTCAGCCCGTGTGTATCATGAAAACATACTTATTATCATTCACGACCTTTCCACTCAAATTTCGGGACAAAATTTCTTTAACGGGTAGGTACTGTGACAACCCGGAAATTTCCAATCAAATTTAAACTTTAATCTTTATATGTTTCCGACACGATAAGCAATATTTGTTAAGTTAAATTTCAAGAATTTTAAACTATGTTCATACATTCATTCAACCTCGACCAAGTTCCAATGATTCACGAACCATTAAACGAATATGATTATATATGTATATGTGTATATATATTATAACTTGAAATGTAAACAAAATTTTAGATTAAATACTTTATATGATTGTATCTGTTTCAAAATGTTTATCAATGGAATTAGAAGATAAGTGTAACAACCCTCACTTTTCGACTTCTAAATTACTGAATTAACCCTAGGGTTATACGTCTGACTATATTTATTAAGGGCTGTTATATACAATTAAATATTGACCGAATAGTAATTTTTAGTCAACAATATACGCTTAAATAAATAATATATTATTAATTTATATAATTTGAAATAATTTAACTAAGTATATAAACTTTGTATCACTTTTATTATTTAGTTAATATATTATATATTTAACTATATAATAAATCCAATTATATATAAATGTAATAATATTTACAAACTTACTAAAGCTATAGTTTAATAATTAAAATCATAATTATTATTAAAAATACAAAATACCGAATTATTTATTATTTTTATGCAAAATTTGTATTTATTAATTAAATAAAAAAATAAAATAAAAATAAAATAAAATATTATTGACAAATATTCTTGGAAAAGCATTAAATAAATTTGTTTATTTACATAAAAAAAATCCTTAAAATAAATAAAAAATAAATAAATAAAAAATAAATAAATAAATTACTTTTTAATTAAAAATTTTAATGGAAAAACTACTTTTATTATTTTATTTTGTGCATTATCCCATGACCTAACATTTAATACTTTTTAATTTTAAAATCCCATTAAGAATTAAATATTTCTTTTTTTTAATTATTTTATTCTTTTTACCTAATTTTTTCAAGTATAAATACCCCTCATTTCTCATTCAAACTCACAACAAAATTTCTCTCATTCTCTCTTTAAAGAATTACTACTAGTAAGTATTCTTTTCTTACTTTTTATTTTTTTTACTTTTTACTTTTTACTTTTTACTTTTTACTTTTTACTTCGGTTATTATTTTTACCGAAATATGTAAATAATGTTATAAATTATATGCAATTAAAAATAAAATAAATAACATGTATACATTATTACTATTACTAGCACCTATAACCTACTACTTATATTGTAACATAAAAAAACATTTTGGGATATGTATTAGAGATGTATAGATCTTCGAACTTTCTTGATGAATGGTTTCTATGAGATTCTAGGCAGAGGGTTTGGATTTCTGATTTAATGGGTCCTATGACCCAAGCCCCTAGATCTAAATTAGCCATTCGAAGGGAAATGGGTGATTGGAAGCTTATCTAATACGGCAAGTATCCCAAAATGGAAAACATTGATAAAAGTAGAAACTCTCTAGTCATAGAAACTTAGTAAAATAAGAAACTTTCTAAAAATGAAAACTTTATAAAAATAGTAACTTACTAGGAATAGAAACTTAGTAAAACAAACTATACTTAAACACATACTTAAACTTAAACATGGGCAAAACACTTAACTACTCTTAAATGTCAATAGGTTGACTTTCCTGCTCACTCGTTCAACTCTTTATTCCGAGGAATAACACTCTCTCTACTTACTAAGGTGAATTCATAGCCCCTCTTTATTGCTAGCAAACTTACTTACTTTTACTTGGGGTGAGACACATGCTGTTTTTACTTTTTACACTTTAGACACAAGTACCAAACTGTTAAACTATGCTATACCCGGCTATGTCCGACTATGTCCCTACAGTGATATTTTTAATTGCTGCGGCATCCTTAATTATTGGGGGTAGGCCTATCGGGAGTAACGTCCCCGATACATTTGACTAAGTCTTTGTATTACTTAATAATGAAATTAAACCGACAAGGACAGACACAACTTGTCATGGGGCAAACTTAAACGTTTAGTCTAAATATCACGCATTGTCATAACTTTTTGATCCTGCGGGAGATCAACTTTACAAACTAAATCTTGTGGTCTAAAACAACGACAAAATTTTTGTTAAACCTATGAACTTCACTCAACCGTTTTGGTTGACACTTTAGCATGTTTTGTCTCAGATGCTGTTTGATTCAAGCTCTTATACTTACTGCTTATGTGATGCTACTTGGACATAGGATCAAGAGATATCGCATTTATTACTTCTGCATGTGAACATTTACGATATTGTTATTCCTGTCATTGTAACGACATTTCATTTTCCGCTGCGTACTCATTAAAGTTAAATTCATCATTTAGTATTGTTCTCGTTTATTATAATATGTTGGTATGTTTTGATAATAGTGATGTTCCTTCCAGACCCTATTGGGAGGACGTGACAGATTGGTATCAGAGCATAACCAGGCTGTTATAGAGAACCAGGATTGCATTTTTATGTGTGCCTTACTTGTTAGCTAGGTGCCTTAGCAATCTAGGAAACTATAACCTTTCCTGCCTTAGAATTTAAGCACTTAGGATTGCCCCATAATCTTAACGATTATGCTTTAATAAACTTGACTTAAAGATTTTAATCAAAATATCCTTCATAATGTTAGGATGTCTAATTATCATCAAACGACCAAAATGAATCTTTTCAAGCCAACCGAAAAAGATACTGAAAGGTCTTCCACAGAAAGACCAGTCCAAAGTCCACCTTATGGCTTTGGTGGTCCTCCCTCACCAAATTATAGCCCAAATACTACTCTAAAGTTACATGGGTCTCCTGAATACTATCCAACCCTGAGGAATAAAGACAAGAGGAAATGTTTTGAAGAAACTGGGCCGTCAAAGAAAAGATCCCGATCTCCTTTCTACGATGAAGTTGATGCCAAGTACGAGCTCATGAATTTGCGAAAAACTACCGATGACCTAATTCGCCATATTGCAAGGATCGATTTTCAAATGAAGGAAAAAGACCTAGCGATCAAGAAGCTCATGGAGGAAAATGCTGAACTAAAGAAAGAGATAAAGTTGGTGAAGTATGAAGGTGATAGAAATACCCGATGGGGGTAGCAATCTCTCTCTTGCCTAAGAGAAGATGTTGACCTTAGATTGAAGATGGAGGAAAACCGCGTGAATAATCAACTTTCTATAAGGGACCACAAGTACCATGTAATCAACAATGAAGTTTCTAACCTTTATGATAATCTCGAGTTCCTGCATGAGAAACAAAAGGCGAGGAACGAGAAAGTTGATGAGTTTATGAAGAAGGTGGAGGATGAGAAGAAGAAATATGAAGATTACTTCAATCTTAATATTTCCTAGATTATTTTTCCAATTCCTTGTCTATTTAAAGGCTATGCCTTAAACTATTTCTATTTCCGAATCGTGTAATAAAGGCTTATTTAATGCCTCGTTCTAATAATATAAAGTGTTTTATTAATATCATGTGATATCAATACTTTATTTTATTCATACTTGTGATTGCTCAAACTTATAACTTGTTAAACTTATCAAACATATGTTCACTTTTATGTAGTGACATCATGGTTCGTTCAGCTGCACCTACCGTTAACAACGTTGTGTTAACTACTGAACAATTCCAACAGTTACTCGCTGCCGCCCAAGGCAACGCCTAAGCTAATCATGCTAATACTCAACCGAAACCTTGTTCCTACAAGGATTTTTCAAACTGTCATCCTCCTGCATTTAAGGGGACTGAAGAAGCTGTTGAACTAGTTCGTTGGTTCGAGAAGATGGAATCTATTTTTCGTATTTGCAACTGTGGTGATAACGATCGAGTAAAGTATGCCACTAGCTCATTGGGTGGCAATGCTTTAACTTGGTGGACTGCTCATGCCAAGTCCATAGGAATTGATAATGGTAATGCAATTCCATGGGATGAACTCAAAAGCATGATGGTCAACAAATTCTGTCCTCGAAGTCAAGTTCAAAAACTTGAAGCTGAGTTCTGGGAACTCAAGGTCAAGGGTACTGACATTGAGAACTATACCAATCGTTATCTGGAGCTTTCTACTCTATGTCCTGAAATGTTTCCTACTGAAGCTAGAAGAATTGAGCGGTATATTGAAGGTCTTCCCGAGGATGTTCAAGGGAATGTTATTGCTACTGAGAAGGTTACTTTAGATGCTGTGATTCTCATGGCATAAAATCTCATGTTGGCCAAGAGAAGAAGGGCGTCGACCAATAAGCAAGTTGAAACCAAGGGTAATGATGGTAAGAGGAAGTTTGAGCCATCTCAAGGTTCAGCTCAGAATGATAATAAGAAGCCTGCGGATGGTACAAGGTCGAATTATAAGGGTACTTATCCTTTTTGTATTCGTTGTGAGAGGCATCACCCGGGGAAGTGTACTACGGTTTGTGCGTTGTGTAAGAAAGTGGGACACGTTGCTAAGACGTGTAAGACTCCTCCGAAGGATAAGGCTATTGTTCTGGCCAAAGCTCCTCCTACATGCTATACTTGTGGAGAGAATGGACACATTAGTCCGAATTGTCCTAAGAAGAAAGATAATCCTGCTACTGGAGCTAATGCTACTGCTGCGAAGGGTCGTGCGTTTGTTATTACTGCTGCTGAAGCCCGAGATGAAGATGAAGTTATCACGGGTATGTATCTTGTCAATAATTTCTATGCAACTATTTTATTCGATACTGGTGCCGACAGAAGTTACGTGTCTAGTGATTTTTGTACCCTATTTGCTGAAAAGCCTCAACCCTTAGAAACTAAAAGATTAGTAGAAGTAGCCAATGGAAAGGTCATGTAAGTCGATAAAATCTACAAAAACAGCAACCTAATCTTAGCCGATAAAGAATTTAAGATAGACCTTTTGCCGGTCAAACTCGGAAGTTTTGACGTCGTAGTTGGTATGGATTGGTTACGTCCATTACATGCTGCTATCATGTGTTACGATAAAACTGTTAATGTTCCATTGGGGAATGGAGATACTCTCATCATCCAAATTGAAAAGAGTGGTTCCAATCTTAATATCATCTCCTATATCAAAACTCGCAAATACCTTATGAAAGGTTATCCAGCCATTCTAGCCCACGTTAAGCTGATCGAATCGGAAGAGAAGCGTATTGAAGATGTACCAGTGGTTAGAGACTATCCCGATGCATTTCCCGAAGATCTTCCTGGTCTTCCACCTCCTCGACAAGTTGAATTTCAAATTGATTTAGCTCCCGGTGCTGCTCCTATTGCTAAAGCACCATACCGTTTAGCACCTTCCGAAATGAAGGAACTTTCCAACCAGCTCCAAGAACTATTGGATAAAGGTTTCATTCGTCCAAGCTCATCCCCATGGGGAGCTCCTATTCTATTTGTTAAAAATAAGGATGGTACGTTAAGGATGTGCATTGATTACCGCGAACTTAACAAGCTTACTATCAAGAACCGTTATCCGTTGCCACGTATCGATGATCTATTCGACCAACTTCAAGGGTCAAGTGTTTATTCAAAGATTGATTTGAGGTCCGGATATCACCAACTTAGAGTCAAGGAATCCGATATTCCTAAGACTGCTTTTCGCACTCGTTATGGGCACTATGAATTCTGTGTCATGCCTTTTGGTTTGACCAATGCTCCTGCTGTGTTCATGGATCTTATGAACCGTGTTTGCAAACCCTATCTCGATAAATTCGTCATTGTATTCATTGATGACATCTTGATCTATTCCAAGAGAGAGAAAGAACATGAGCAACATTTGCGTATGATTCTTGAACTATTACGAAAGGAACAACTTTATGCTAAATTCTCCAAGTGCGAGTTTTGGCTCAAAACCGTACAATTCCTTGGACATGTTGTTGATAGAAGAGGAATACATGGTGATCCTGCTAAAATCACTGCTATTCAGAACTGGGAGATACCAAAGACTGCGAAGCATATTCGCCAATTTTTGGGACTTGCCGGTTACTATCGGAGATTTATAAAGGATTTTTCACTTCTTGCTAAACCTCTTACGAAGCTAACACAAAAAGGGAAGAAATTTGAGTGGTCCGAAGAACAGGAATCTGCTTTCAAGATTCTGAAGGAGAAGTTGACAATAACCCCAATTCTATCTTTACCTGAAGGTACTGACGATTTTGTTGTTTACTGCGATGCCTCAAAGCAAGGCTTTGGTTGTGTTTTAATGCAACGTGAAAAGGTTATTGCCTACGCATCTAGACAGTTGAAGAAACACGAGGAGAACTATACCACACACGACCTTGAGTTAGGTGCCGTGGTATTTGCATTAAAGATATGGAGACATTATCTATATGGTACCCAGTTTACGGTGTACACTGACCTTAAAAGTCTTCGACACATCTTTGATCAAAAACAGCTGAATATGAGGCAAAGCCGATGGCTCTAGTTATTGAACGATTATGACTGTAAGATAGAATATCATCCTGGCAAGGCAAACGTAGTTGCCGATGCCCTCAGTCGAAAAGACGATGTTAAACGTGTTCGTGCCTTAAACCTGAAAATCAAATCAAATCTTATATCACGAATCTGCGAAGCTCAACTGGAAGCTATTAAACCAACACTTATCGAAGGTGAAGGACCTATCGGTTTCGAGAACCAACTCCAAGTGAAAGCTAATGGTACACGGTACTTTGGCAACAGAATTTGGGTTCCTCGCTTCGGTAATCTCCGTGAACTACTCTTGGATGAAGCACATAAGACTAGGTATTCTATTCTTCCGGGTTCCAGTAAGATGTACCACGATGTAAAGGAATTCTACTGGTGGTCTAATATGAAAGCCGACATTGCTACTTATGTTAGTAAGTGTCTCACTTGTTTGAAAGTCAAGGCTGAACATCAAAAGCCTTCTGGTCTGTTGACACAACCCGATATTCCGCAGTGGAAGTGGGAATGTATTGCTATGGACTATATTACTAAATTTCCCAAGACTTCTAGTGGTAATGATACTATATGGGTCATAGTAGATCGTCTTACTAAATCTGCTCATTTCTTACCGATCAAGGAGACCGACAAGATGGAGAGATTGTCACAACTGTATATCAAAGAAATTGTCTCTCGTCATGGTGTTCCTATATCAATAATATCCGATCGCGACAGTAGATTCACTTCCAGATTCTGGAAATCCTTACAATCTGCTCTTGGAACTCAACTCGACATGAGTACTGCTTATCATCCGCAAACCGATGGTCAAAGTGAACGAACCATTCAAACATTGGAAGATATGCTTCGTGCTTGTGTTATCGACTTCGGCAAAGGCTGGGATAGACATTTTCCTTTGGTTGGATTCTCTTACAATAATAGTTACCACTCAAGTATTAAGGCTGCACCTTTTGAGGCCTTATACGGATGAAAATGTAGATCCCCACTGTGCTGGGATGAATTAGAGGACAGATAGTTAACTGGTCCTGAAATCATACACGAGACAACCGAAAAGATAGTTTAGATTAAGAAACGAATAGAAACTGCCCGCAGCCGACAGAAGAGCTATGCTAATAAAGGTCGAAAAGATTTGGAATTCCAAGTTGGTGATAAAGTCATGTTAAAAGTATCCCCTTGGAAAGGCGTCATTCGTTTTGGTAAACGAAGCAAACTAAGTCCGCGTTTTGTTGGACCCTTCAAGATTATTGAAAGGATCGGACCCGTGGCTTATCGATTAGAATTACCTGCTGAACTTAGCAGCGTATACAACGTATTTCATGTCTCGAATCTTAAAAAGTGTCTCGCTGATGACACTCTCGTTATTCCTTTGGATGACATTCGCATTGATGATAAAATGCACTTCAAAGAGGAACCCGTAGAAGTCAAGGACCGATCTGCTAAACGCTTAAAACAAAGCACCATACCTATTGTTAAGATCCGTTGGAATTTACGACGTGGCCCCGAGTATACCTGGGAACGTGAAGACCAAATGAAACAGAAATATCCCCATCTCTTCTCAACCGCTGATGCATCCGAGAAGTCTACCTAAAACTTCGGGACGAAGTTTTTATTAACGGGGAGGTACTGTAACAACCCTCACTTTTCGACTTCTAAATTACTGAATTAACCATAGGGTTATATGTCTGACTATATGTATTAAGGATTGTTATATACAATTAAATATTGACCGAATAGTAATTTTTAGTCAACAATGTACGCTTAAATAAATAATATATTATTAATTTATATAATTTGAAATAATTTAACTAAGTATATAAACTTTGTATCACTTTTATTATTTAGTTAATGTATTATATATTTAACTATATAATAAATCCAATTATATATAAATGTAATAATATTTACAAACTTACTAAAGCTATAGTTTAATAATTAAAATCATAATTATTATTAAAATACAAAATACCGAATTATTTATTATTTTTATGCAAAATTTGTATTTATTAATTAAATAAAAAAAATAAAATAAAAAAAAAATAAAATATTATTGACAAATATTCTTGGAAAAACATTAAATAAATTTGTTTATTTACATAAAAAAAATCCTTAAAATAGATAAAAAATAAATAAATAAATAAATAAATAAATAAATAAATAAATAAATTACTTTTTAATTAAAAATTTTAATGGAAAAACTACTTTTATTATTTTATTTTGTGAATTGTCCCATGACCTAATATTTAATACTTTTTAATTTTAAAATCCCATTAAGAATTAAATATTTCTTTTTTTTAATTATTTTATTCTTTTTACCTAATTTTTTCAAGTATAAATACCCCTCATTTCTCATTCAAACTCACACCAAAATTTCTCTCATTCTCTCTTTGAAGAATTACTACTAGTAAGTATTCTTTTCTTACTTTTTATTTTTTTACTTTTTACTTTTTACTTTTTACTTTATACTTTTTACTTCGGTTATTATTTTTACCGAAATATGTAAATAATGTTATAAATTATATGCAATTAAAAATAAAATAAATAACATGTATACATTATTACTATTACTAGCACCTCTAACCTACTACTTATATTGTAACATAAAAAAATATTTTGGGATATGTATTAGAGATGTATAGATCTTTGAACTTTCTTGACGAATGGTTTCTATGAGATTCTAGGCAGAGGGTTTGTATTTCCGATTTAAAGGGTCCTATGACTCAAGCCCCTAGATCTAAATTAGCCATTCGAAGGGAAATGGGTGATTGGAAGCTTATCTAATACGGCAAGTATCCTAAAATGGAAAACATTGATAAAAGTAGAAACTCTCTAGTCATAGAAACTTAGTAAAATAAGAAACTTTCTAAAAATGAAAACTTTATAAAAATAGTAACTTACTAGGAATAGAAACTTAGTAAAACAAACTATACTTAAACACATACTTAAACTTAAACATGGGCAAAATACTTAACTACTCTTAAATGTCAATAGGTTGACTTTCCTGCTCACTCGTTCAACTCTTTATTCCGAGGAATAACACTCTCTCTACTTACTAAGGTGAATTCATAGCCCCTCTTTATTGCTAGCAAACTTACTTACTTTTACTTGGGGTGAGACACATGTTGTTTTTACTTTTTACACTTTAGACACAAGTACCAAACTGTTAAACTATGCTATACCTGGCTATGTCTGACTAAGTCCCTACAGTGATATTTTTAATTTCTGCGGCATGCTTAATTGTTGGGGGTAGGCCTATCGGGAGTAACGTCCCCGATACATTTGACTAAGTCTTTGTATTACTTAATAATGAAATTAAACCGACAAGGACAGACACAACTTGTCATGGGGCAAACTTAAACGTTTAGTCTAAATATCACGCATTGGCATAACTTTTTGATCCTGCGGGAGATCAACTTTACAAACTAAATCTTGTGGTCTAAAACAACGACAAACTTTTTGTTAAACCTATGAACTTCACTCAACCTTTTTGGTTGACACTTTAGCATGTTTTGTCTCAGGTGCTGTTTGATTCAAGCACTTATACTTACTGCTTATGTGATGCTACTTGGACATAGGATCAAGAGATATTGCATTTATTACTTCTGCATGTGAACATTTACGATATTGTTATTCCTGTCATTGTAACGACATTTCATTTTCCGCTGCGTACTCATTAAAGTTAAATTCATCATTTAGTATTGTTCTCGTTTATTATAATATGTTGGTATGTTTTGATAATAGTGACGTTCCTTCCAGACCCTATTGGGAGGACGTTACAATAAGATCAAATGATTAAATTATCAGATATATTGAATTATGATTACAAGTCTCTGTTGAAAGGCCCACGTTGATTTGAGAAATCTTTCCATTTTAACAATATTCGGAAAATGGTAAAGTGATTTATAAATAAGAACAAATTGTTAATCATTGAGAACTAGACAAAGGATAGTGGAAGATTGAATCTCATAAAGACTCGATTGATCTATTTAGTTTCAAACATACAAAAACGTTTTCAGTTTAAAAAGAAATTTATTATTAAAACGTATATAACTTTTATAAATAACTAAAACCACTTTTGACAACTCATTACTTAACTAGTATGATAAAGATAACGATATTTATATTTTATTTTATTAAATATATATAACGATTTAAATTAATATTATATATATTTATACGCATATTATACGTACATAGTTTTATACTTTTAATATACTTAAACTTTACCTTTACTTTACTTTTACTTTACTTTAACTTTAATAATTCACTTTAATAATTCATACTTTAATAATTCATACTTTAATAATTCACTTTAATAATTCATACTTTAATAATTCACTTTAATAATTCATACTTTAATAATTCACTTTAATAATTCATACTTTAATAATTCACTTTAATAATTCAAAAATCTATTATAAATAGAATTCAATAGGTTTCATTATTTCATAGAAACTTGAAAATATTTTTCTCTAAACTCTCTCAATCGATTTACATATATATATTTACTCCGTATTATTTCAAGATATTATTAGTATACATAAAATATTACGACGGAGTGCTGTCCGAGTGATTTTGAAATTGTTTTTCTAGTAGGATAGGATTAAGGAAATTATGGGTTATAGCTATGGAGGTGATTGAGTATGGTTCATGGGTATGCTCGTGAGGTCAATATAGTGTTTATCATTTCCGTTGCGTCTATGTACCTTTCCTGCAATATTGAATCTCAATATTGATACGTGAGTACTCATAATTTAACTTTTACATACTAATAGTGTATCCCTGACTAGTGCTCGAGTATTTAGGATTATGCATGCTTGTACTTTTGATATTGCCCTTAGACAAGTTAGGTTGAATCTTGAATTAGTTACACTTGCGGTTGAGATAAGGTTTAAGATATGCATGTCCTTGGAAAGCTAGCGAAAAATTAAGAACTTTTCCTTTAGATATCGAATGGTTTCGATGAACGGATTAGAAGTTATAATCAATTAATTTTTTGATATTTTTATTAAAAATGATTATTATTATCGTCATTTTTATCATCGTTCTAGTTTTATCTTATTATTATCATTATTATTATCTTTATCAATAAAAGGGATTTATCATTAAAAATTGTTATTTTTTTATTATTACTATCGTTATTATCGTTAAAGTTATAATTAGTATTATTATTATTATCCAATTATTATTATTATTATTATTATTATTATTATTATTATTATTATTATTATTATTATTATTATTATTATTATTATTATTATTATTATTATTATTATTATTATTATTATCATTATCAATATATATATATCATTATTTAAAAATGGTTATTGTTATTGTTATTATTATTATTACTATATTATCATTAAGATAATTATTAGTATTATCGTTAATAATGTTATAGTAACTATCATTATTAATATTAGTGTAATTAAAACAAATATTTGTAACACCTAATTATTTTGATTACTATTATTATCATTATTATGAACACGATATAAAAGACGATTAAAAGCTATTAAACGAAATGATTAGGAAATAATGAGTAAGAGTATCATTATGAAATTAAAATATTATAAGATACTGATTTAGATAAAATTATCGTTCTTATTTTTTATCATTACTATTATTATTAAAAGTATCGTTAGTATTAAAACTGTCATTTTAACAAAAATTATCATTTTAATAGAAATGTCATTGTTACTATAAAATATCATTATTATTATTATTTTAAAGATAATATTAAAAATTATCGTAAATATTAAAGTTATCATAATTAGAATTATCGTTTTATCATAATGTCATCTTAGTAATTATAAATATTGATATTTTTATAATAATAATTATTATTAAAAAATAATACAACTTTTACTTACTATCATTATAGATATTATTTTATCAAATAAATATGTGATACAAACATATTTTACTACGTGTAATAACTTACTTTAATAATACCTATCATATTATCTTTATGATATTAAATGAACCCTATAAATTTTATTACTTAATATATATAAAAGTATATTTTATTATATAAATTTAATATAAAATTTTATTTATTAATAAATAAATTATATTATTTACTCTAATAAATCTTTTAAAAATATTTAAAATTATAAAACGACGATATTTAAACTATATATTAATCATGTATAGATTTTTGGAAATTATTTTGAGTCAAATTTACTTTTGTTGACTTTTGCATATTAGTCTCGAGCATTAGGATTGTGGTAAACTATGACTTGACCTAATTTGTTAGACAAATATTGACCAACACATAAATATATATAATTAATTTAGGTTCGTGAATCCGAGGCCAACCTTGCACTTGTTCAATGACGTTATATGTATTTTTACTACGAAATACAGTATGGTGAGTTTCATTTGCTTCCTTTTTAAATGCTTTTGCAATATATATTTTTAGGACTGAGAATACATGCGCTACTTTTATAAATGCTTTACGAAATAGACACAAGTGATCGAAACTATATTCTATGGTTGAATTATCGAAATCGAATATGCCCCTTTTTATTAAGTCTGGTAATCTAAGAATTAGGGAACAGACACCCTAATTGACGCGAATCCTAAAGATAGATCTATTGGGCCTAACAAACCTCATCCAAAGTACCGGATGCTTTATGTGACAACCCGGAAATTTCCAACCAAATTTAAACTTTAATCTTTATATGTTTCCGACACGATAAGCAATATTTGTTAAGTTAAATTGCAAGAATTTTAAACTATGTTCATACATTCATTCAACCTCGACCAAGTTCCAACGATTCACGAACCATTAAACGAATATGATTATATATGTATATGTGTATATATATTATAACTTGAAACGTAAACAAAATATTAGATTAAATACTTTATATGATTGTATCTGTTTCAAAATGTTTATCAATGGAATTAGAAGATAAGATCAAATGATTGAATTATCAGATATATTGAATTATGATTACAAGTCTCTGTTGAAAGGCCCACGTTGATTTGAGAAATCTTTCCATTTTAACAATATTCGAAAAATAGTAAAGTGATTTATAAATAAGAATAAATTGTCAATCATTGAGAACTAGACAAATGATAGTGGAAGATTGAATCTCATAAAGACTCGATTGATCTATTTAGTTTCAAACGTACAAAAACGTTTTCAATTTAAAAAGAACTTTATTATTAAAACGTATATAACTTTTATAAATATCTAGAATCACTTTTTACAACTCATTACTTAACTAGTATGATAAAGATAACGATATTTATATTTTATTTTATTAAATATATATAATAATTTAAATTAATATTATATATATTTATACGCGTATTATACGTACATAATTTTATACTTTTACTATACTTAAACTTTACCTTTACTTTATTTTTACTTTACTTTAACTTTAATAATTCACTTTAATAATTCATACTTTAATAATTCACTTTAATAATTCATACTTTAATAATTCACTTTAATAATTCATACTTTAATAATTCACTTTAATAATTCATACTTTAATAATTCACTTTAATAATTCAAAAATCTATTATAAATAGAATTCAATAGGTTTCATTATTTCATAGAAACTTGAAAATATTTTTCTCTAAGCTCTCTCAATCGATGTACATATATATTTACTCCGTATTATTTCAAGATATTATTAGTATACATAAAATATTACGACGGAGTGCTGTCCGAGTGATTTCGAAATTGTTTTTCGAGTAGGATAGGATTAAGGAAATTATGGGTTATAGCTATGGAGGTGATTGAGTATGGTTCATGGGTATGCTCGTGAGGTCAATATAGTATTTATCATTTCCGTTGCGTCTACGTACCTTTCCTGCAATATTGAATCTCAATATTGATACGTGAGTACTCATAATTTAACTTTTACATACTAATAGTGTATCCCTGACTAGTGCTCGAGTATTTAGGATTATGCATGCTTGTATTTTTGATATTGCCCTTAGACATGTTAGGTTGAATATTGAATTAGTTACACTTGCGGTTGAGATAAGGTATAAGATATGCATGTCCTTGGAAAGCTAGCGAAAAATTAAGAACTTTTCCTTTAGATATCGAATGGTTTCGATGAACGGATTAGAAGTTATAATCAATTGAATTTTCGATATTTTTATTAAAAATGATTATTATTATCGTCGTTTTTTTATCGTCGTTCTAGTTTTATCTTATTATTATCATTATTATTATCTTTATCAATAAAAGGGATTTATCATTAAAAATTGATATTTTTTTTTATTATTATTATCGTTATTATCGTTAAAGTTATAATTAGTATTATTATTATTATCCAATTATTATTATTATTATTATTATTATTATTATTAGTATTATTATTATTATTATCATTATTAATATATATATCATTATTTAAAAATGGTTATTGTTATTGTTATTATTATTATTATTACTATATTATTATTAAGATAATTATTAGTATTATCGTTAATAATGTTATAGTAACTATCATTATTAATATAAGTGTAATTAAAACAAATATTGGTAACACCTAATTATTTTGATTACTATTATTATCATTATTATAAACACGATATAAAAGACGATTAAAAGCTATTAAACGAAACGATTAGGAAATAATGAGTAAGAGTATCATGATGAAATTAAAATATTATAAGATATTGATTTAGGTAAAATTATCGTTCTTATTATTTTTATCATTACTATTATTATTAAAAGTATCGTTAGTATTAAAACTATCATTTTAACAAAAATTATCATTTTAATAGAAATGTCATTGTTACTATAAAATATCATTATTATTATTATTTTAAATAGAATTATTATTTTAAAGATAATATTAAAAATTATCGTAAATATTAAAGTTATCATAATTAGAATTATCGTTTTATCATAATGTCATCTTAGTAATTATAAATATTGATATTTTTATAATAATATATTTTTTATAATAATAATTATTATTACAAAATAATACAACTTTTACTTACTATCATTATAGATATTATTTTATCAAATAAATATGTGATACAAACATATTTTACTACGTGTAATAACTTACTTTATTAATACCTATCATATTATCTTTATGATACTAAATGAACCCTATAAATTTTATTACTTAATATATATAAAAGTATATTTTATTACATAAATTTAATATAAAATTTTATTTATTATTACTCTAATAAATCTTTTAAAATTATTTAAAAATATAAAACGACGATATTTAAACTATATATTAA
This sequence comes from Rutidosis leptorrhynchoides, assembly GCF_046630445.1. NCBI lineage: Eukaryota > Viridiplantae > Streptophyta > Magnoliopsida > Asterales > Asteraceae > Rutidosis > Rutidosis leptorrhynchoides. The sequence continues at coordinate 171,973,300 of NC_092340.1, forward strand.
TCATGTATAGATTTTTGGAAATTATTTTGAGTCAAATTTACTTTTGTTGACTTTTGCATATTAGTCTCGAGCATTAGGATTGTGGTACACTATGACTTGACCTAATTTGTTAGACAAATATTGACCAACACATAATTATATATAATTAATTTAGGTTCGTGAATCCGAGGCCAACCTTGCACTTGTTCAATGACGTTATATGTATTTTTACTACGAAATACAGTATGATGAGTTTCATTTACCTTTTTACCCTTTATATTTTTGGGCTGAGAATACATGCGCAACTTTTATAACTGTTTTACGAAATAGACACAAGTAATCGAAATTACGTTCTATGGTTGAATGATCGAAACTGAATATGCCCCTTTTTATTAAGTCTGGTAATCTAAGAATTAGGGAACAGACACCCTAATTGACGCGAACTCTAAAGATAGATCTATTGGGCCTAACAAACCCCATCCAAAGTACCGGATGCTTTAGTACTTCGAAATTTATATCATGTCCGAAGGAGGATCCCGGAATGATAAGGGATATTCTTATATGTATCTAGTTAATGTCGGTTACCAGGTGTTCACCATATGAATGATTATTTTTGTCTCTATGCATGGGACGTATATTTATGAGAACTGGGAATGAAATTCTTGTGGTCTATTAAAATGATGAAAATAAATGATTATGATAAACTAATGAACTCACCAACCTTTTGGTTGACACTTTAAAGCATGTTTATTCTCAGGTGTTAAAGAAATCTTCCACTGTGCATTTGCTCATTTTAAAGATATTACTTGGAGTCTTTCATAGCATATTTCGAAGAACGTTGCATTCGAGTCATTGAGTTCATCAAAGATTATTATTAAATCAATTTATAGTTGAATAGTGGATATTATGAAATGGTATGCATGCCTGTCAATTTTCAATGTAAAGAAAGTTTGTCTTTTAAAAACGAATGCAATGTTTGTAAAATGTATCATATAGAGGTCAAATACCTCGCAATGTAATCAACTATTGTGAATCGTTTATAATGTATATGAACGGGTCCTTTCAGTTGGTATCAGAGCGGTGGTCTTAGCGAACCATGCCTGCATTAGTGTGTCTAACTGATAAGTCGTTAGGATGCATTAGTGAGTCTGGACTTCGACCGTGTCTGCATGTCAAAAGTTTTGCTTATCATTTTTAGTCGGAAATCATCTGCTTATCATTCTTAGGAAATTACCTACTTATCATTACTAGTTTAGACACGTCTTGCTACATTAATTGCATGAGTAGTGTATAGAAAAAATTCATATCTTAGCGTATCTGCTAAATCATATCTTATCGTATCTGTTACTTTAAACTTTACCTGACATATCCCGTAAATTCCTCCGTAATCTACGAAATCTTTTGTTCTATATCTATGGATATTCTATGTAATTAGAATACCATCCGATAACCGAAAATCATTTCATATCGAAAAAAATCCTTATTCAATCGTACGAAATGGAATTCATCATTAATTCAAGTTCCTCGGATTCCGAATTGGAATCTCACTCCAGCTCTGAAAGCAGTGTGACTGGAATGGATCAACCAATCAGCCATCATCTATTCTGGATGAATTGGGGATGGGTTCGTAGCCTCCTCAATCATTGGAGACAAGAAGAAGGTGATCCCTTCCATCCACCCCATTGCCCTCTTAACGAAGAACCTGAAGCACTTACCGGCGAACCAATCCGAAATACCATTTTCTCTCTCATTTCCAGAGTATCCCGTCACGATTATATACTACATCAAATTCTAGATTATATTTATCCGCTAGTCCGAACCGACAATCACCCCGGTATAATAGAAGAAGTCAACGAGCTTCGCGCTCGGGTAGTGGCTTTGGAGAATATGGTGCAAAGATTACAAACACCAGCAGCAGCACCAGCAGCATAACCAGTACCACCATCATCAACGCCAACAGTACCATTACCACCTCCAACCACAACTGCGTCGTAAACCTCAACTTCACAATCTGTCCCATGAGCATCAACGTCATACGCACCAGAGATACCAAGGAGCACCAGCAACAATAACTGACGAAGTATTAATTCATAACTTCATTGGAGAAACATTCCGCGGCGATTTTGTAATCTCTAAAGTCTTAGAGATTATCTAATCTAGCCCTAACCATAAATCAGTTAAACGAATCAAAATGATAGAAGGAAGAGTAGAAACCCTGACAAAAATGGTGTGTGATTAACAAGCTAAACTTGCTTTACCAACAGCATCAACAGTACCGTTAGCGTTACCAGCATCGTCAGTACAGTCAACATCCGAATCAACAACACCGATAACATCACAAACTCCGTCAATTCAAGAATCACTGTGGACATTATTACGAATCAATAACGTGTATATTGTATCAACGAGTTATGAAGAATTAACTCATTCCCTCTGAAGAAATTATATGTATATTATATATATATATATATATATATATATATATATATATATATATATATATATATATATATATATATATATATATATATATATATATATTTTGAAATAAATCTTTCCGTGCTAAGCTATTGTGTGTGAATCTTAACTACTCGGTTAATTCATATTACAAATATGCAATAATGTACGTCCTTTGGCCGCAACTTAACCAGCGTTAACTACAATCTCTGTCGCAATTCAACAAATTCCAATTCACAATAAATCAAGTATATATTTGATTGTACACTTTCATCATCGATGTACTCGAAACTTTTCAGATAACATCATTCGTACTTTGCGAAATTCACAAGAATTCCACGAACCGAACATCATACATCAACAAATAACGAAGTATTGATTCATAATTTCAATGTCATTAAAGAAATACTGCGTAAAAGTTATGTACTTTTTAAAGCCTTTAGGGATTATTCAATTCTAGTTCCAACCGTAAATCAAATGAGTTTAATTTAACATTAACTCATTAAATCTATATTACATCTGAAGAAAATATACATATATATATTTTCATAAAGACTGTAATAAAATTCTTTTGTACAAAATATTAATTGTGAATTTTTTTTTAACGGGTAGGTAATACCCGAGAGATATATAAATTCACAATTAATATTTTACATTCTTCGAATCTGATTCAGCAAATCATCCATTATACTCCCTACTTTCACAACAATATACATTCTTTTATAGAAATCAAAACAACCATACTCATTCAAAATTTAATTAAATATTCTGATTTTGAAATCTCAAAATTCAACTTGAGATAAGACCAAAATCATCACTCTTAGATCCTTACATGTTTCACAAGCTATATTTTTACTTCAAAACTGTGTTAGAACATCAAATGTATGTTAACGATTACAATCTGTGTTCAAACCCTTCAAAAATTTCTGAAGACACTTCGAATGATGAGCAATCGAGATGATGATCCAACCACATGTTACCCACATTTATGTACCCGAAAAACTCTTGAAACCAAAGTAAAAGTTTAAACAACGTATACGCGTCAGATTCTTTGGCATTTATTAGCAAAAATAACTTTGCGACTCCTATTCAAAGTAGCCAGTTTTGTCACAGCTCCAGCAAGTCAACTTCGACTTTTCAGTCAGACTAACCTTATTATAACCTTGAGATATACACCATCGTTACCAGGGAACCTTTTACATTCCATCACATTATTAGCAGATGTACCAACAACTTCATTACCCTTTGACTTTAGCCTCTCCAAAAAGTCATTATAATTATTCATTGAAACCCCATCATTTACTCATTCGCATCTTGTAATAAGAATTGCCATACGAATCATTGGGAATTAGCAATCAGTATTTTGAAATCTCGCAGGATGTTTATGCCAACAGTTATATGTGTATATATAACGTCTATCTTCTGGACTCAATTTGAATGTGAAGTTTCTGAAAAACACTCCGAACTATGAATTGGTTCTCCGAAAATGGAGAAAAAAAAAATGCTGATGAAGCAGCGAAAACTATAGACGACTTTAAAGGATAAAAGCTGGATTATAATGATGAAGTGTGCTGGAAAAGTGCAGAAAAAGAGAAGTTTTGGAACTGGAAAACGGATTGAGCAAAGTAGGAAGGAGGCTGTGGACAAATTACAAAGACTGGACCTGACTTGAAAGGATCCAAATGATTCAGTACCTGCTGAAGTCATTAACGAATACCTTGCTCCTGACTCTAAACCCCTGCGGACAATATTCTTCATCATCCTCTGATATTAGAAATTCTAAAATATCATCATATCTTTCATTATAAATATCCTCCATATTTCTGAAGATATTTTCTTAATTTTTCTTATTTGAAATCATTTACCTCTTCGCGCTATCTGTATTACATCATAAAAGAAACTATTTTAGTTTCTAAATTCTGAAACATTCAAGTTTAAAATAGGAATATTTTGAAGTAATGTTGAGAACTGAAGCATGAATTAGTATAATATAATGACACTTGATCAATGTGATTATATTACAGTAAGTCATGCTGAGTTTCTAAATGGAACGTGATGATTCACAGATCATAACATCATCATGTGCCATGTTATACGACTCTTGTATTCTATTTAACCTCTAAAATATCAAGAAAATATTTCTTGATGATTCGGCCTTTTCCAAGGTATTCTAGTAATTTGACAAGTCAAGATCATGCCATCACAATTTCCTTCCTAGAACATTAACAATGTTCATTCCGAAATTCATATCTGTGAATTCTGGACCATTACAAGCGGTGCTTAATCGCAAGAAGAAGAAACGAAAGGACAAAACTTCGAAATAGAAATTGGGATATAAATTGCAGCAAATAAAAGAGAGCATTAACTGTGAATGATAATGATTATAGAAGACAGAAGCAGAGACTTTGAAATATAAGGGAATATATAAATCCTAATGACAAACCAGAAATTATAAATCATATATATCGATGCATATAGCAATATAAAGACACGGGAGAACTAGAAACACTATAAACCCAAGAGTATAGTAGAAGTAAATAGATTCTTCCGGCGGTAGATGAAAAAGAAGAATGACCGATATGAAAGTTAGAAGTATATCGAGAATCAGAACTGGATGGAGCATATTGATGAATACTTTAAAATATGAGTTGAGGGGGAAAGAATAGAAGGTGATGAAACATGACTAGAAACTTAGAAATCAACAGATTTAACTCACACAGTGGCGGAATAAGTGAATCAAACCCTCTAGTGAATAGGTTAAGTTTTTTTTTTTTTTTTTTTGATTAATTTAGTCAAACCACAACTAAATCAAGTGTGATTAGATCAACACCTAGAGCTATTATTCACCACCTGGGTGATTTGGACTGAGAGAGAATCGGAGGAGCTCACTAGATCTGAGTGTGTGTAACAAATGAGAGGCTTAACCTAAAATGAAGAACATAAGACTTTATATACCCCTGCTGTTGACTCACACATACGATTCATTCATCACACGTACGAGTTGGCTTCATCAGCCATACGAGTGATCACTCACTCGTGTCTTCTCATTTAGGTTGTAATTGTGACTTAGCTCAGCATCAATCGTGCGTATGAGCCTGTCAGCCGTACTAGTGAGGCTTCACTCGTACGTCTGACTAAGTCTAACATAGTCAAACATCTAAATCTCGTTCCTGCAGTTCCTGTAACCACATACAAACACGGATAGGATAATAACGAGCAATCATGGTGGCCTGTAAACTGTTGTACCTGCAATGGACGTGGGTAGATGTCTAGGGAGTTGCATAAAATGCATCAACAGAAGGTGTGAGTTGTAAGGAAACGAAGGAGGTGAATTTATAAGAAAATCTCCGACGGAACAATTAAAATGGACGATCGCATTTAAAGCGGATCCTAATTTCCTTGATTACCGGAGAGTCAAATCTTATTAAGAAGATTTTCTTCAAATCCCTTGAAATCTGGGAATCAATCATATCTACGTCAAATGATAAGATGAATCTACACTTACTCATTTCACTCTTCTATTTTAGCTTCATTCGTACCCTTCATATAAATGGATTGTTTATCCAAATTATTCGCTGATGAGAAAACTCTAATTTTCAGCCCGTATGCATCATGAAAACATACTTATTATCATTCACGACCTTTCCACTCAAATTTCGGGACGAAATTTCTTTAACGGGTAGGTACTGTGACAACCCGGAAATTTCCAACCAAATTTAAACTTTAATCTTTATATGTTTCCGACACGATAAGCAATATTTGTTAAGTTAAATTGCAAGAATTTTAAACTATGTTCATACATTCATTCAACCTCGACCAAGTTCCAACGATTCACGAACCATTAAACGAATATGATTATATATGTATATGTGTATATATATTATAACTTGAAACGTAAACAAAATATTAGATTAAATACTTTATATAATTGTATCTGTTTCAAAATGTTTATCAATGGAATTAGAAGATAAGATCAAATGATTAAATTATCAGATATATTGAATTATGATTACAAGTCTCTGTTGAAAGGCCCACGTTGATTTGAGAAATCTTTCCATTTTAACAATATTCGAAAAATAGTAAAGTGATTTATAAATAAGAATAAATTGTCAATCATTGAGAACTAGACAAAGGATAGTGGAAGATTGAATCTCATAAATACTCGATTGATCTATTTAGTTTCAAACGTACAAAAACGTTTTCAATTTAAAAAGAACTTTATTATTAAAACGTATATAACTTTTATAAATATCTAGAATCACTTTTTACAACTCATTACTTAACTAGTATGATAAAGATAACGATATTTATATTTTATTTTATTAAATATATATAATAATTTAAATTAATATTATATATATTTATACGCGTATTATAGTACATAATTTTATACTTTTACTATACTTAAACTTTACCTTTACTTTATTTTTACTTTACTTTAACTTTAATAATTTACTTTAATAATTCATACTTTAATAATTCACTTTAATAATTCATACTTTAATAATTCACTTTAATAATTCATACTTTAATAATTCACTTTAATAATTCATACTTTAATAATTCACTTTAATAATTCAAAAATCTATTATAAATAGAATTCAATAGGTTTCATTATTTCATAGAAACTTGAAAATATTTTTCTCTAAACTCTCTCAATCGATGTACATATATATTTACTCCGTATTATTTCAAGATATTATTAGTATACATAAAATATTACGACGGAGTGCTGTCCGAGTGATTTCAAAATTGTTTTTCGAGTAGGATAGGATTAAGGAAATTATGGGTTATAGCTATGGAGGTGATTGAGTATGGTTCATGGGTATGCTCGTGAGGTCAATATAGTGTTTATCATTTCCGTTGCGTCTACGTACCTTTCCTGCAATATTGAATCTCAATATTGATACGTGAGTACTCATAATTTAACTTTTACATACTAATAGTGTATCCCTGACTAGTGCTCGAGTATTTAGGATTATGCATGCTTGTATTTTTGATATTGCCCTTAGACATGTTAGGTTGAATATTGAATTAGTTACACTTGCGGTTGAGATAAGGTATAAGATATGCATGTCCTTGGAAAACTAGCGAAAAATTAAGAACTTTTCCTTTAGATATCGAATGGTTTCGATGAACGGATTAGAAGTTATAATCAATTGAATTTTTGATATTTTTATTAAAAATGATTATTATTATCGTCGTTTTTTTATCGTCGTTCTAGTTTTATCTTATTATTATCATTATTATTATCTTTATCAATAAAAGGGATTTATCATTAAAAATTGTTATTTTTTTTTATTATTACTATCGTTATTATCGTTAAAGTTATAATTAGTATTATTATTATTATCCAATTATTATTATTATTATTATTATTATTATTATTATTATTATTATTATTATTATTATTAGTATTATTATTATTATTATCATTATTAATATATATATCATTATTTAAAAATGGTTATTGTTATTGTTATTATTATTATTATTACTATATTATTATTAAGATAATTATTAGTATTATCGTTAATAATGTTATAGTAACTATCATTATTAATATAAGTGTAATTAAAACAAATATTGGTAACACCTAATTATTTTGATTACTATTATTATCATTATTATAAACACGATATAAAAGACGACTAAAAGCTATTAAACGAAACGATTAGGAAATAATGAGTAAGAGTATCATGATGAAATTAAAATATTATAAGATATTGATTTAGGTAAAATTATCGTTCTTATTATTTTTATCATTACTATTATTATTAAAAGTATCGTTAGTATTAAAACTATCATTTTAACAAAAATTATCATTTTAATAGAAATGTCATTGTTACTATAAAATATCATTATTATTATTATTTTAAATAGAATTATTATTTTAAAGATAATATTAAAAATTATCGTAAATATTAAAGTTATCATAATTAGAATTATCGTTTTATCATAATGTCATCTTAGTAATTATAAATATTGATATTTTTATAATAATATATTTTTTATAATAATAATTATTATTACAAAATAATACAACTTTTACTTACTATCATTATAGATATTATTTTATCAAATAAATATGTGATACAAACATATTTTACTACGTGTAATAACTTACTTTATTAATACCTATCATATTATCTTTATGATACTAAATGAACCCTATAAATTTTATTACTTAATATATATAAAAGTATATTTTATTACATAAATTTAATATAAAATTTTATTTATTATTACTCTAATAAATCTTTTAAAAATATTTAAAAATATAAAACGACGATATTTAAACAATTTATTAATCATGTATAGATTTTTGGAAATTATTTTGAGTCAAATTTACTTTTGTTGACTTTTGCATATTAGTCTCGAGCATTAGGATTGTGGTACACTATGACTTGACCTAATTTGTTAGACAAATATTGACCAACACATAATTATATATAATTAATTTAGGTTCGTGAATCCGAGGCCAACCTTGCACTTGTTCAATGACGTTATATGTATTTTTACTACGAAATACAGTATGGTGAGTTTCATTTACCTTTTTACCCTTTATATTTTTGGGCTGAGAATACATGCGCAACTTTTATAACTGTTTTACGAAATAGACACAAGTAATCGAAATTACGTTCTATGGTTGAATGATCGAAACTGAATATGCCCCTTTTTATTAAGTCTGGTAATCTAAGAATTAGGGAACAGACACCCTAATTGACGCGAACTCTAAAGATAGATCTATTGGGCCTAACAAACCCCATCCAAAGTACCGGATGCTTTAGTACTTCGAAATTTATATCATGTCCGAAGGAGGATCCCGGAATGATAGGGGATATTCTTATATGTATCTAGTTAATGTCGGTTACCAGGTGTTCACCATATGAATGATTATTTTTGTCTCTATGCATGGGACGTATATTTATGAGAACTGGGAATGAAATTCTTGTGGTCTATTAAAATGATGAAAATAAATGATTATGATAAACTAATGAACTCACCAACCTTTTGGTTGACACTTTAAAGCATGTTTATTCTCAGGTGTTAAAGAAATCTTCCGCTGTGCATTTGCTCATTTTAAAGATATTACTTGGAGTCTTTCATAGCATATTTCGAAGAACGTTGCATTCGAGTCATTGAGTTCATCAAAGATTATTATTAAATCAATTTATAGTTGAATAGTGGATATTATGAAATGGTATGCATGCCTGTCAATTTTCAATGTAAAGAAAGTTTGTCTTTTAAAAACGAATGCAATGTTTGTAAAATGTATCATATAGAGGTCAAATACCTCGCAATGTAATCAACTATTGTGAATCGTTTATAATGTATATGAACGGGTCCTTTCACTTTAGTACTTCGAAATTTATATCATGTCCGAAGGAGGATCCCAGAATGATAGGGGATATTCTTATATGTATCTAGTTAATGTCGGTTACCAGGTGTTCACCATATGAATGATTATTTTTGTCTCTATACATGAGACGTATATTTATGAGAACTGGAAATGAAATTCTTGTGGTCTATTAAAATGATGGAAATAAATGATTATGATAAACTAATGAACTCACCAACCTTTTGGTTGACACTTTAAAGCATGTTTATTCTCAGGTGTTAAAGAAATCTTCCGCTATGCATTTGCTCATTTTAAAGATATTACTTGGAGTCTTTCATAGCATATTTCGAAGAACGTTGCATTCGAGTCATTGAGTTCATCAAAGATTATTATTAAATCAATTTATAGTTGGATAGAGGATATTATGAAATGGTATGCATGTCTGTAAATTTTCGATGTAAAGAAAGTTTGTCTTTTAAAAACGAATGCAATGTTTGTAAAATGTATCATATAGAGGTCAAATACATCAAAATGTAATCAACCATTGTGAATCGTTTATAATGTATATGAACGGGTCCTTTCATGTTGAAGCATAACTCGTTGGTAAGAGAGGAGTGAAGCCAAGAAAGACATAAGAAAGGTGGGGTGGTGAGTGATCAAACGAAGAGGGTGATTGCGGTTGTCGGGTGATGTTTGAATGAGTTTATGGTTGTGATAGGGTGGTGGGTGTCACAGAAGGAGGAGAGGATGGTGAGTTGTTCTCCACTGAAGATGCATAAGTATAATCATGTACTCCATATTTATGAATTCTCAATATCTTAAAAAACACAGACAAAATTTAATAATATTATTATAAAAATAATTATAGTATAATAAAAATAAAAACGTGTTAGTTAATTGTACAGTAATCTAATTCGTGAATCTTAATTATCCTGATGTTACCGACAATTTTCACACACCGTTTATCGTGCACTATTTGAAATCAGTGGCGAATAAAAGTCTTCAGAAAAATCCCATATTTTTAAATTAACTATATTTATTTATTTTGGTTATTATGGTATAAAATTCAGTCATTAATTTAATAAATAAAAATTACATCAACTGTCCCTCTCATTTATGGGTAAAATATAAAAAGTGTTAAAATCTAATAACTATGTCCTAAATATATTTTTAGTAAGCCTAAAATTTATGGAACTCATTTTCGTATTACCATTTATTTTAAAATTACATATCTTTGAATTTAACTTTCTTAATATCAATCGAAACATCAGACGAGTATTACAATCATTTAATATTTATTTTTAATATACTTTTAATTTATATATTTATTTATTTTAATAATGATATCATATTTTTGTTTTTACTTTACATAGTTAATTTTAACAACATATAATATCTTAAGTTATACTTCAAATTATTATTTATATCTATCTATATATTTATACATATATAAATCCATTTACAAATAGTTGTTCGTGAATCGTTGGGAACAGTCGAAGGTCAATTGAATATATGAAAATAGTTCAAAATTTTTGAGACTCAACTTTACAGGCTTTGCTTATCGTATCGAAATTATATAAAGATTAAGCTTAAATTTGGTCGGAAATTCCCGGGTCGTCACAGTACCTACCCGTCAAAGAAATTTCATCCCGAAATTTGAGTGAGGTTGTCATGGCTAACAATAAAAATGTTTTCCTGGCGAATATGAGTGATAAATAGAGTTTTATCATTACCGAGTAATATAGATTCAACAATTCGGTTACTTGAAGCGTATGAGTGAAGCTATAGCAAAAGATTGAAATAGGAAAAGTAAAGATTTGTCTTGCCTGGTGACGTAGTCACGTTTGATTTCCGGAATTCAAGGGATTTAAAGAAAATCTTCGTAATAAGATTTGATTCTTTGGTAATTAAGGAAATTAGGATCCTCTTTGATTAAATGCGATGATCTGTTTTGATTGCTCTGTCGAATAGTTCACTATAAATGAACCTCATTCATTCCATTATTTCTACAACTCTCATCAATTAATGTTTTTAAAACATTTGCCAAATTTTCAGAAGTCACTGGAAAAGATATAATTATCAAGATAATACGTTCTTGATTTTGTTTAGAGATTTAGTAGAATTTAAGAGTCGTGTAACATGGCACATGATGGCGTTATGGCCTGTGAATCATCACGTTTCATTAGAAACTCAGCATGACTTATTGTAATATAATCACGTTGATCAAGTGTCATTATATTATACTAACTCATGCATCAATTCCCAACACTACTTCAAAAACATTCATAGTTTAAACTCGAAAGTTTATAGAATATAGAAACTAACAGTTTCTTATATGATGTAACACTCATAGCGCGAAGTGATAAATGATTTCAGATAAGAATAGTTATAAAAATATCTTCAAAAATACGGAGGATATTTATAATGAAAGATACGATGATATCTTCGAATTTTTGAATCCAAATTGTGGTGAAGAAATTCATTCTCAATGATTTAGAACGATTAAGGAGTAAGGTATTCGCTAAAGATTTCATCAGATACAGAATCATCAAGATCCATTAAATACAGGGTTTGGTCCTTGTATTTGTCCTTGGTCTCCTTCATGGGTTGCTCAATCCATTTTTTTTTTAGTTCTAAATTTTCTATCGAGCGTTCCTAACACTCCCTTCTTTATCATCAAACTTTTGGCCGTTTAGACCATCTACAATTTTTCTGTTTCCTCTGCATTTAATGCTACGATATCTGAATCATCGGTTATCAATCCGAGGTGGTTTCAGGAGAATTGTGTTTTTAGATGATTAAACGCTAATGGTAATATGGTGGAATATAAAAGGTTCCCCGGTAACACTAAAAGAGCACGCATATATATCAAGGTTATAATAAGGTTGTTTCGAACGAAAAGTCGAAGTTGATTTGCTGGAGCTGTGACAAAATTGGCTAATTTGAAACGAAATTGCGTTGCTATTTTCGGAAATAACAATGCCAAAGAAGCTAGCACATATATGTTTTAAACATTTACACAGTTTCCGAGAATTTTTTTTTCCAGGTGCATAGCTATATGCATAAATCTTTTCTTCCATAGATGAAGTGCAGTTGGTTCATCATCTCGATTGAGGTGTTTTCAAGAATCATGAAAGGTTTGAACATAGATTGTAATCTTCAAGATACAAATGAGGTTTAAGATGAGATCAAATGGCAAACTTGAAGAAATGTTTAGTTTCATATGTTATAATCAATATTTTAATTCATTTTAAATGTCCAATGTTATTAGTTCACAGTCGATAGTCCACAGTTAACAGTCCAATAATTCATATATAGTTTAATATATAATATTCGAATTAATTAATACGTATCGTGACCCGTGTACATGTCTCAGACTCGATCACAACTCAAAGTATATATATTATTATAGAATCAACCTCAACCCTGTATAGCTAACTCCACCATTACTGCATATAGAGTGTCTATGGTTATTCCAAATAATATATATAGATGCGTCGATATGATATATCAAAACCTTGTATACGTGTCCCGATATTTAAAGTGCGTAAAATAAATAACAGAAATTAAATGACGATAAATAAAATTGCGATAAATAAACTGTGATAAATAAATTGCGATAATAAAATGTAATAAGGAATTAACAGTTAGCTAGGAACAGTTAGCTAGGATTTTGTTAGCATGGATTTTTAACAAAATTTTCTCATGGTTAATTTGTTTGTTTCTAACAATTTTTATTTTTGTCCAATGTTTTCTTCATTATGCCACTTATTGGATTCTGATAGGTAAAAATCCAAATAAGAAATTGAATGAAAATGGTTATTCTGTGGTGAACGGATTCGTATATCTGTGGATGTAAGTAGAATAGTAAATGACTGTTGAATCAGATTCGAAGAATGTACAGTGTATCTTATTAATGTGAAATCTAAATATTTCTCGGGTATTACCTACCCGTTAAGATATTTTCACCATTAATCGTTTGTACAAAAGAATTTTTAATTACAATCTTTATGAAAATATACTTACATATATATTCTATTCATATGTAATCATGGATTTAATGAGTCAATATGATATTAAACTCATTTGATTTACCGTTAGAATAAGAATATATAATCTCTAGAACATTAGAGATTACATAATTGTCATGTCGTACGAAGATAAATAATGTAGAACGTCATATAGAACGATGATTATGCTCGAGGTATAGATTGCGATGTTGAGGCATGGGTTGTTGATGGTACTGTTGGTGCCGATGATGTTGTTGAAGCTGGTAAATTTTGTACCATATTCTCCAGATTGATTACTCGAGCGCGAAGTTCGTTAACTTCTTCTATTATTCTGGGATGATTGTCGGTCGGAACGAGCGGATGAATAAGGTTTAGAATTGTGGATAGAATATAATCGTGTTGAGCTACTCTAGAATGAGGCTGAAAATGGTGTTTCGGATAGGTTCACCGGTAAGTACTTCAGATTCTTCACCAAGAGGGATCTGTGGTGGATGAAAGAGATCGCCTTCTTCTTTTCAACAATGATTAAGTAGGCTACGAACCCACCAGATGAATTGGGGATGGCTGATTGGTTGATTTATTCTGGTAACACTGCCTCCGGAGCTTAGGTGAATGTCCATGTCAGAATAGCTGTCGGATTCCGAAGAACTTGAACTAGTGGCGAGTTCCATTTCGTACGATTGAGTAAAGGATTTTTCGATAGGAAATAATTCCCGGCTATTGGATGGTATTCTAATTACATACAATATCTATATATATAGAGCAAAAGATTTCGTAGATTACGGAGGAAATTTCGAAAGCTGTCAGGCAAAGGTACCAGTAACAAATATGCTAAGATATAAATTAGCAGATACGATAAGATATGAATTTCATCTATACACTATTCATGCAATCAATGCAGTAAGATGTGTCTAGACTAAGAATGATTAGCAGGTGATTTTCGACACGAAATGATAAGCAAAACTTTTGACATGCAGACACGGTCGAAGTCCAGACTGACCAATGCATCTAAATAACTATCAGTTAGACACACTAATGCAAGACCTGGTTCGCTAAGACCACCACTCTGATACCAACTGAAATGCTCCATTCATATACAATATAAATGATTCACAATAGTTGATTACATCGCGAGGTAATTGACCTCTATATGATACATTTTACAAACATTGGATTCATTTTTAAAAGAAAAACTTTATTTACATCAAAAGTTGACGGCAAGCATACTATTTCATAATACCTCCAACTATAATTGACTTAATAATAATCTTGATGAATTCGACGACTCGAATGCAACGTCTTTTGAAATATGTCATGAATGACTCCAAGTAATATCTCTAATATGAGAAAATGCACAGCGGAAGATTTCTTTCATACCTGAGAATAAACATGCTTTCCAGTGTCAACCAAAAGGTTGGTGAGTTCATAGATTTATCATAAAACAATAAAATTCATCATTTTGATAGACCATAAGATTTAAATCCTGCATGGTACAAATGGGCCCGAATCCTATACCCACATGTAATGTACATGCGATATCTTTTAAATACAGTACACCTTTCTCGTGTACGAAATCATCTTTTATAAATCTTAGTAACCATACACATATCTCGTGCACAAAAATAACATACACATAACCTGTGTATAAAATCATTCTCTCGATACATAACATTCAATTTTCATTGCTTTCATAGCTTGGCTTGGTAACCGACCTTAACATATAATGCGAATAATAATATCCCCAAAACAGAACATCTCGTCTGTATAATAATCATATAAACTTCGAAGTACTAAACACCACGCCCACTAGCCCTTCCGTCTAGTGAACATTCTGGGTGGGGGTGTTAAACCCGGTAGCTACCTTTAGGATTTGCGTCAATTAGGCGTGCACTAATTCTCAAAATTAGTGATGTTTCCTAATTCTTAGGTTACCAAACAATAATAATCAGGGGAAAAATATTCATATCAATTGTGGCAATTATCACGTCCACATAATTCAATGGTGGCAATTATCACGTCCACATAATTCATTCGAGGAATGTTTTGCTTGTGTCTATCTCGTCAAATATTTATAAAAGCATTTCATGTATTCGCAGTTCAAAATGTATTTCAAAAGCATTTAATAAAGTAGTTGTAAAAGTAGCGCATGTATTCTCAGTCCCAAAAATGTAAAGAATAAAAGGGAATCAAATGAACTCACGCATATAAATATTGTAAAATAGTCTTTAAAACAGTGCATGTATTCTCAGCCCAAAAATATAAAGAGTAAAAGGGAGCAAATGAACTTACATTACTGTATTTTGTAGTAAAAATACATATGACGTCATTGAACAAGTGTAGGGTTGGTCTCAGATTCACGAACCTATATTATTCATATATTTATTAAAACATATACTTGTAATGGAACAAGTTTAGATATAATTATTAATTGTTATTTCAGTAACTTGTATGTTTCATTGGTAACTATTTTAACTATATTTATTTTATATACTTTAGATAAATAATTAGTATTTATTATGAAAATATTAATGTTGTTATGCGATATGTGTTTAAATATATTATTATATAATTATTTATTTGTTTAAATAATATCAATAATAATAAATGAAATTTTGAATATTTTTATGATAATAATAATAATACTAAAAGTAATTAGATTTACTAATGATAGTGCTATTAATAGTTTTGATAATAATACTAATAATAAAAGTAATCTTAGTAATAATAATAATTTCAATGAAAAGATAATAATGATAAGATAAAAATGTTAGTTTTTATAAAAAATAATATTTTAATTAATAATTGTACTTTTAATAAAAATGATGATTCTAATAGAAATTTTAATAGTCATACTAATAATAATACTATATATTTTAATAATAATAATAATAATAATAATAATAATAATAATAATAATAATAATGATAATAATATTAATTATATTAATAATCTTATTTCTAATATTGGTAATAATAATAATTACTTAATAACAATCAACAATAAATAATAATAATAATGATAACAAAAAAAAATATAATAATAATAATAATAATGTAATATTGATAATAAGAGTATTAGTAATAACTATCTTAAAGGAGTAGCCCTTAAAAATGCTCAAGTCCGGGTTTGAACCCGCGACGTCCCGCTAACCCGATAACATCCTTAGCCATATTTATTATTATCGTTATTTTACATATCATTAGGGAATCATAATCATCATCGTCAAAAATATTATTCTTAAGCGTTATCCTATCCTTTCATCAACATTTCATTATCCTTAAAGTATCATCACCAACCCTAATCATCTCATTATCATCTATAACATCATCTTTCTCGTTCATTCACCATTTATCATCAATCACCCTTAATGAATCATCACCATCTAATCCTATTCTTAATTTCCTTCACTAATCATCTAATATCTCCATTATTAACGATATCATTGTCATTTCCACTATCATTATATCATGAGCACCATGATCATAATTGTTAGTATTCATCATTATTATCCTTATCATTCGTATGGTTATCATCATCATAGTCTATCATTTATTATCATGGAGTCGCCATCAATATACACCATCAACATGTTCACTGTAACCCTCTTCGACAGAAAATAAATAGGACCAAAACAGCAAAAACAATATCAACAATATGTATCTACATGGCTCGTGTAATCAGATTTAGCAGCCCACCTTGGGATTTTGTAGCCCATTTATATAGTCCATATGATTTATTACTTGGATCCCTTATTTAGCCCACACAATTCACTTAGCCTAATAACTAAATTATAAACCTCGGCCCAAATCTAAAACGTTAACCCAACAACCAACTTGCCCAAACCTTCTGTTTCGTTTACACGGCATAAAAAGGAATTTAATAAAAAAAAAATAGCTCACTAACATATCATTTGTTGTTTGCTGCTTGTTGACTGTCGGCTCAAGAAAAGTGTCACCCCCACTACCAAATTAAATAATACACTATACTCTATACTTTTTAAAAAATTCGAGTGGTTAATGTGGGTTTATCGAGTGTGGGTTCTCAAGAAGAGAAACAGAAGCAGTTAAGCCCAATGGTTCGGTTAATGGTGATTAAGTTGAGTTTATGTGTGGCTTTTGTTAACAGGAAGTAACACTGTATCATCGTCATTTAGGTTATAGAAGTGTCATGGTTGCTACGCAACATAAGTTGAGTTGCCCAGTCAAGATGCATATAATTTCAATATTAATTGAAACAATCAAAGATGCTAAAATTCATCATCATAGACTCTTACATCTTGGATCGTACACAAAACAAGCAAGTAAAAAATAATCTGTGTAAAGTTTATTATGGTGGCAATAGCAGGAACAAAAGGGTGTTCAAGTTGGATTCTTGGGTGGTCGCTTGCGATGATTGAAATAGAAACAGTTAGTAGTATTTAAGTGATTGAATACATAGTTTAATGGTGATAAGGTGGTGGTTTTGTGTTGGTTATGGGTATCATTAATGTTCATAACAACTAACCAGGATAGAGAATAGTAAGAGGGAGAGAGTGGAAGAGAGAAAGAAGGGTGGTCGATGGATGGTGGTTTGGGATGTGGTGGTTACGGTGGGTGTTTGAGTTTTAGGTAATGGTTCATATAAAAAAAACTTCTCATAAATATACATATATAGATATAAGAGATATCATGTAAATATATGTAGTGTAAAAATAAGGTAGCTGGTGATACATATATGCACATCATGTGTATATATCTATTTATGTTGAAGCATAACTCGTTGGTAAGAGAGGAGTGAAGCCAAGAAAGACATAAGAAAGGTGGGGTGGTGAGTGAACAAACGAAGAGGGTGATTGCGGTTGCCGGGTGATGTTTGAATGAGTTTATGGTTGTGATAGGGTGGCGGGTGTCACAGAAGGAGGAGAGGATGGTGAGTTGTTCTCCATTGAAGATGCATAAGTATAATCATGTACTCCATATTTATGAATTCTCAATATCTTAAAAAACACAGACAAAATTTAATAATATTAATATAATAATAATTATAATATAATAAAAATAAAAACGTGTTAGTTAATTGTACAGTAATCTAATTCGTGAATCTTAATTATCCTGATGTTACCGACAATTTTCACACACCATTTATCGTGCACTATTTGAAATCAGTGGCGAATAAAAGTCTTCAGAAAAATCCCATATTTTTAAATTAACTATATTTATTTATTTTGGTCATTATGGTATAAAATTCAGTCATTAATTTAATAAATAAAAATTACATCAACTGTCCCTCTCATTTATGCGTAAAATATAAAAAGTGTTAAAATTTAATAACTAGGTCCTAAATACATTTTTAGTAAGCCTAAAATTTATGGAACTCATTTTCGTATTACCATTTATTTTAAAATTACATATCTTTGAATTTAACTTTCTTAATATCAATCGAAACATCAGACGAGTATTACAATCATTTAATATTTATTTTTAATATACTTTTAATTTATATATTTATTTATTTTAATAATGATATCATATTTTTGTTTTTACTTTACATAGTTAATTTTAACAACATATAATATCTTAAGTTATACTTCAAGTTATTATTTATATCTATCTATATATTTAAACATATATAAATCCATTTACAAATAGTTGTTCGTGAATAGTTGGGAACAGTCGAAGTTCAATTGAATATATGAAAATAGTTCAAAATTTTTGAGACTCAATTTTACAGGCTTTGCTAATCATATCGAAATCATATAAAGATTAAGTTTAAATATGGTCGGAAATTCCCGGGTCGTCACAACTAAATCCTTTACGGCCCATCAATTAAACAATGAATTCCATTTAGGTATCGAGCATATTAATACAGCTGTAAAGTTTACGTGGGGTTCGATTTGGCAACACAAATGCAAACACATCATCATCATGCTTATATTATTATCCTTCATAACATCAACATCATCATCAACATCTTAAAAAGAAAATATCATTATCATCTTCATTTTTACAATCATCCCCGTAATATTATTATTTCATCATCATCTTGCACATATCGTCTACCATCTCATCATTATCCTATATCATCCATCATGTATCATCTCATTCATCTTTATTATTATCTTCATTTTTTGTTATTAATGTTTAGCGGAATTCGTCTATCTTCCCTAAGAATCCGACTCAAAAACTCCTCACATTTATGTATTACAAACCCGTCTAATTTCTATAATCTGACCCAATATAGAAGTCCAATAACTCGGCCTACAAACAAGTAAGTTCACGGTCCAACACAGTCTAGTAATATAATTATGTCGACAGCTCATTTCAAAGTAAGCAGGCTGCAGATGTCCAAATTGATAGATTATTGTAGTTGAGTTAATTAATAAGTTTATAGTCATAAGTGGAGAAAGGGGTCCATGCTCAAATGAGTTGTTTACTAACATTGTCGGCCAAATGAAAGAAAAAATAAAGCGTGCAGTAACAAGAAAAAGATAATGGCTGTTGCTGTAGCCTTTATGTCGTGAAAAGAAAAAGAAATATCTTGGTGGTTTGTGATTTGAAAGGGTTCAAGAGGTGGAGGTTCCTTTGGTTGTTTGAATGAATCCGAAAACATAAACTGTAGGCTGCAGCATTAAATAAAATCAGCGAGTTATTGCAATTGTAGGAATGAAGAAATAAAAGGCAGCCGTAGTAGCGGTATTACATGGGTGGCAGATGGTGGTTGTGATTGTAAAGGTGGCGGGTTTCTTGAAAAAGAAGGAGGATGGTGATAGGTACAATAACAAAAAACAAACAAGTGTAGTATGTAGTGACCCGGACTTTTCCATGATTATATATATTAAATGAAAACTATATTTGCATGATTAAATGTTTCCAACATGTTAAGCAATCAAACTTGTTAAGACTTGATTATTTGAAATAAGTTTCATGTAGACAATTGACCACCCAAGTTGACCGGCGATTCACGAACGTTAAAAACTTGTAAAAACTACATGATGATATATATGGACATATATATGGTTAACATGAGATTATAATAAGTATCTCACTAAGTATATTAACAATGAGTGATATACATAAAAAAAAATGAGATTATTGAATTAAGAAGCTCGAAACGATATACATAACGATTATCGTTATAACAACGTCTTACTAAATACATATGAATTATATTAAGATATTGTTACACTATATTTAACATGATAAAAATATAATTATATATATCATTAAGTATGTTAACAATGAACTACATATGTAAAACAAGACTACTAACTTAAGAATTTCGAAACGAGGCATATATGTAACGATTATCGTTGTAACGACATTGTAATGTATATATATCATATTAGGATATATTCATACATCATAATATCATGATAATGTAATAATATAACATCTCATTTCATATGATAAACAAGGGATTAATTACATTTAACAGGATCGTTAACTTAAAGGTTTCAAAACAACACTTACATGTAACAACTAACGATGACTTAATGACTCAGTTAAAATGCATATACATATAATGTATTAAAATGTATTAGTACACTTTTGAAAGACTTCATGATACATATCAAAGTACTTCTACTTAACAAAAATGCTTACAATTACATTCTCATTCATTTTCATCAACAATTCTACTCGTATGCACCCGTACTCGTACTCGTACAATACACAACTCCTAGATATACATACTATTGGTATATACACTCAATGATCAGCTCTTAGCAACTCTTAGTGAGTCATCAAACATGTGGGAACCATCATTTGGCAACTAGCATGCGATATCTCATAAAATTACAAAAATATTATAAATCATTCATGAATTATTTACAAGAAAACAAACTTACATATCCTTTATATCTAATCCTTGAGTCACGACTAAAAACACATACAAACACTTTCATTCTTCAATTTTCTTCATCTAATTGATCTCTCTCAAGTTCTATCTTCAAGTTCTAAGTGTTCTTCATAAATTCTATAAGTTCTAGTTTCATAAAATCAAGAATACTTTCAAGTTTACAAGTCTACTTTCAAGCTTTCTAATCCATTCCAAGTAATCATCTAAGATCAAGAAACCTCTGTTATTTACAGTAGGTTATCATTCTAATTTAAGGTATAATTCATATTCAAACTTTGATTCAATTTCTATAACTATAAACTATCTTAATTCGAGTAAAAATCTTACTTGAACTTGTTTTCGTGTCATGATTCTACTTCAAGAACTTTCAAGCCATCCAAGATCCTTTGAAGCTAGATCATTTCTTGTCACTTCCAGTAGCTTTACCTACTAAAATTGAGGTAGTAATGATGTTCATAACATCATTCGATTCATATATATATAACTATCTTATTCGAAGATTTAAACTTGTAATAACTAGAAGATAGTTTAGTTAATTCTAAACTTGTTCGCAAACAAAGTTAATCCTTCTAACTTGAATTTTAAAATCAACTAAAAACATGTTCTATATTTATATGATATGCTAACTTAATGATTTAAAACCTGGAAACACGAAGAACACCGTAAAACCGGACATACGCCGTCTTAGTGAAAACGGGGGCTATTTTGGGTTAGATAATTAAAAACTATGATAAACTTTGATTTAAAAGTTTTTCTTCTGGGAAAATGATTTTTCGTATGAACATGAAACTATATCCAAAAATCATGGTTAAACTCAAAGTGGAAGTATGTTTTTCAAAATGGTCATCAAGACGTCGTTTTTCGACTGAAATGACTACCTCTACAAAAACGACTTTTAAACTGTATTTCTGACTATAAACCTATACTTTTTCTGTTTAGTTTCATAAAATACTGTTCAATATGAAACCATAGCAAGTTGATTCACTCAAAACGGATTTTAAACGAAGAAGTTATGGGTAAAACAAAATTGGTTAAAAATGGTTCATTTGACTACGGGATGAATTGACAAAAATCTATACTAACCATATCCTAACTAACTTATATTTTATTATACATGTATTCTAACATATATTATGTAATCTTGTTAGACCATAGACACGTATAATATGTTTTGATATATCATATCGACGTCATCTATATATATTATTTGGAACAACCATAGACACTCTATATGCGGTAATGTTCGAGTTAGCTATACAGGGTTGAGGTTGATTCCAAAATAATATATATACTTTGAGTTTTGATCGAGTCTGAGACTTGTATATACCGGGTCGTGGATTGATTCGATATAATATATATATTGATTTATTTATGTACTACTAACTTTAGACAACTAATTATTGACTACGAATGTTGGACTGTTAACTTAATAAACTTAAATTGTTAAAACATAAAAAAACATATTGTGAATATATTTCGCTCATACTTTGATATATATGTATATATATTTGTTATAGGTTCGTGAATCGACCAGTGGCCAAGTGTTATTTTCCGACGAAGTGATAATCTGTGAAAGTGAGTTATAGTCCCATTTTTACTATCAAAAATTTTTGGGATGAGAATACATGCAGTTTTGTAAATGATTTACCAAATAGACACGAGTACTTGAAAATTACATTCTATGATTGAATTATATTATTGAATATCACCCTTTTGCTTGGTAACATAAGAATTAGTGAACGCCACTAATTGACGCGAATCCTGAAGATAGATCTATGGGCCTGACGAACCCCATCCAGGTTATGGATACTTTAGTACTTCGATTTTATATACAGATGAGTGTACCTGTATATTTGGGGATATTCTATATGCATTTGTTAATGTCGATTACCAGTTGTTCTTCATATGAATGATTTTTATACAGATGAGTGTTCCTGTATTATATTTTTTTTTGCAGATGAGTGTTCCTGCAGTTAATTATGAAAAATGAAATCTTGTGGTTTATTAATATAATTTGATATATAGGTTAAACCTATAACTCACCAACATTTTTGTTGACGTTTAAAGCATGTTTATTCTCACGTGATTATTAAGAGCTTCCGCTGTTGCATGCTAAGTAAAGACAGGATTGGAGTCTGCATGCTTGCACAATATTGTTTAAAAAAGCCGCATTCGAAGACTTAAGATGTTGTGTAATATTATTGTAAACTATTATGTAATAGTCGTGTGAAAACGTTATATGTTAAATTATCATTATTTGACAATCTTCGTAATATTTTAAACCTTTATCGCAAATATAAAGGTTATGGTTTGTTTCAAAAATCGAATGCAGTCTTTGAAAAACGTCTCATATAGAGCTCAAAACCTCGCAACGAAATCAATTAATATGAAACGTTTATAATTATTATGAACGGGACATGTCACGACCCTACTTTTGCCGTTTTCTTTTACCATTAATTATTTAACGACCGTTAACTGTTATTCGTGCCACATCATTTCTATGACCTATATTATTATTTTGTAATAATATATATATTAATTATTAAGTGTTATGTGGATATTTGTATTCATATTTTAAGTTATACGTTTCTAAGTATCGCGGATTTCTATCCGGCGAATCTTTTCGGTTTTCAAACCAACGGTCGAGCTTTTGGGATTTTTAAATCCTAATTATTTTAAATATGATATTTTTATGTCATATGATTATATATAGTATTTATATATATTTTTCGTCACGTATTTGTTATCTCTCCGAATTTTCAATCGCGTAGCCGTGTTTTCGCGTTTCGGGTTTCGATATGGAAATTGGGCCACAAGGAACTTACATTTAATCAAATTGGGCTAAGTGGGGCCCACCCCACTTCTAATTTCGGCCGAAGCCTCATGGGGAGAGGGAGTATACTCCCTTGTTTTCCATTTTGCATTTTCATTCTCTCATTTTCACTTCTAAAAACACCAAAACCAAATTTTATTTGCTCTCTCCTTCTCCCTCCCCTTGTGTCCATCTCCCAACACCTCAACATCATCATCAATTCACCAAAAATTATTGCTTGGATCATAGCGCTTTCATCATCATCGTTTTCCTCTCGTTCTTCTCTACACGATCATACCACTTGATTATTGATTAGGGTATCATACCACTAATGCAAAATTCTGATTCTCTAAGACCAACGCTCGGATACCAACTGAAATGTCCCGTTCTTATTGATTAAAAACGTTCCATATTAATTGATTTCGTTGCGAGGTTTTGACCTCTATATGAGACGTTTTTTTTCAAAGATTGCATTCATTTTTAAAACAAACCATAACCTTTATTTCATAAATAAAGGTTTAAAAAGCTTTACGTAGATTATCAAATAATGATAATCTAAAATATCCTATTTACACACGACCATTACATAATGGTTTACAATACAAATATGTTACATCGAAATCAGTTTCTTGAATTCAGTTTTTACACAATATCATACAAACATGGACTCCAAGTCTTGTCCTTATTTTAGTATGCAACAGCAGAAGCTCTTAGTATTCACCTGAGAATAAACATGCTTTAAACGTCAACAAAAATGTTGGTGAGTTATAGGTTTAATGTATATATATCAAATTGTAACAATAGACCACAAGATTTCATATTTCAATACACATCCCATACATAGAGATAAAAATCATTCATATGGTAAACACCTGGTAACCGACATTAACAAGATGCATATATAAGAATATCCCCATCATTCCGGGACACCCTTCGGATATGATATAAATTTTGAAGTACTAAAGCATCCGGTACTTTGGATGGGGTTTGTTAGGCCCAATAGATCTATCTTTAGGATTCGCGTCAATTAGGGTGTCTGTTCCCAAATTCTTAGATTACCAGACTTAATAAAAAGGGGCATATTTGATTTCGATAATTCAACCATAGAATGTAGTTTCACATACTTGTGTCTATTTTGTAAATCATTTATAAAACCTGCATGTATTCTCATCCCAAAAATATTTGATTTTAAAAGTGGGACTATAACTCACTTTCACAGATTTTTACTTCGTCGGGTAGTAAGACTTGGCCACTGGTTGATTCACGAACCTATAACAAAATATACATATATATCAATGTATGTTCAAAATATATTTACAATACTTTTAATACATTTTGATGTTTTAAGTTTATTAAGTCAGCTGTCCTTGTTAGTAACCTACAACTAGTTGTCCACAGTTAGATGTACAGAAATAAATCGATAAATATTATCTTGAATCAATCCACAACCCAGTGTATACGTATCTCAGTATTGATCACAACTCAAACTATATATATTTTGGAATCAACCTCAACCCTGTATAGATAACTCCAACATTCACATATTGAGTGTCTATGGTTGTTATGAAATATATATAGATGTGTCGACATGATAGGTCGAAACATTGTATACGTGTCTATGGTATCTCAAGATTACATAATATACAATACAAGTTGATTAAGTTATGGTTGGAATAGATTTGTTACCAATTTTCACGTAGCTAAAATGAGTAGTTTTTACCAATTTTGTTTTGCTCGCCATTTCTTCGTTTCTAATCCGTTTTGAGTGATTTAAGCGGCCACGATTTCATATTGAACTCGAATTTATGAAACTAAACAGAAAAGGTATAGGTTTATAGTCAGAAATACAAGTTACAAGTCGTTTTTGAAAGAGATAGTCATTTCCGTCGAAAGAACGACATCTTAATGACCATTTTGAAAAACATACTTTCACTTTGAGTTTAACCATGATTTTTGGATATAGTTTCATGTTCATAAGAAAAATCATTTTTCCAGAAGTATAGCTTTTAAATCAAAGTTCTTCTTAGCTTTTAATTATCCCAACCAAAACAGCCCCCGGTTTTACTACGACGGCGTATATCCAGTTTTATGGTGTTTATCGTGTTTCTGGGTTTTAAATCATTAAGTTAGTATATCATATAGATATATAACATGTGTTTAGTTGATTTTAAAAGTCTAGTTAGAAGGATTAATTTTATTTGCGAACAAGTTTAGAATTAACTAAACTATGTTCTAGTGATTACAAGTTTATAACGTTCAATAAGACAGCTTTTTATGTATGAATCGAATGATGTTATGAACATCATTACTACCTCAAGTTCCTTGGATAAACCTACTGGAAATGAGAAAAATGGATCTAGCTTCAAAGGATCCTTGGATGGCTTGAAAGTTCTTGAAGCAGAATCATGACACGAAAACAATTTCAAGTAAGATTTCCACTCGAAATAAGATTGTTATAGTTATAGAAATTGAATTAAAGTTTGAATATGATTATTACCTTGTATTAGAAAGATAACCTACTATAAGTAACAAAGGTTTCTTGATCTTGGATGATTACTTGGAATGGATTTAGAAAACTTGGAAGTAAACTTGCAATCTTGGAAGTATTCTTGATTTTATGAAACTATAACTTTTGAAATTGATGAAGAACACTTAGAACTTGAAGATAGAACTTGAGAGAGATCAATTAGATGAAGAAAATTGAAGAATGAAAGTGTTTGTAGGTGTTTTTGGTCGTTGGTGTATCGATTAGATATAAAGGATATGTAATTTTGTTTTCATGTAAATAAGTCATGAATGATTACTCATAATTTTGTAATTTTATGAGATATTTCATGCTAGTTGCCAAATGATGGTTCCCACATGTGTTAGGTGACTCACATGGGCTACTAAGAGCTGATTATTGGAGTATATATACCAATAGTACATACATCTAAAAGCTGTGTATTGTACGAGTACGAATACATGTGCATACGAGTAGATTTGTTGATGAAACTGAACGAGGATGTAATTGTAAGCATTTTTGTTAAGTAGAAGTATTTTGATAAGTGTCTTGAAGTCTTTCAAAAGTGTATGAATACATATTAAAACACTACATGTATATACATTTTAACTGAGTCGTTAAGTCATCGTTAGTCGTTACATGTAAATGTTGTTTTGAAACCTTTAGGTTAACGATCTTGTTAAATGTTGTTAACCCAATGTTTATAATATCAAATCAGATTTTAAATTATTATATTATCATGATATTATGATGTACAAATATCTCTTAATATGATCTATATACATTAAATGTCGTTACAATGATAATCGTTACATATATGTCTCGTTTCAAAATCATTAAGTTAGTAGTCTTATTTTTACATATGTTGTTCATTGTTAATACACTTAATGATATATTTACTTATCATTTAACATAATTAAACAAGTGTATCAATATCATAATATGATTCATATGTACCTAGTAAGATGTTATAACGATAATCGTTATATATATCGTTTTCGAGTTTCTTAATTTAATAGTCTCAGTTTTATGTATATAACTCATTGTTAAAATACCTAATGAGATACATACTTATAATAAAATCATGTTAACTATATATATAACCATATATATGTCATCGTATAGTTTTTACAAGTTTTAACTTTCGTGAATCACCAGTCAACTTGGGTGGTCATTTGTCTATATGAAACCTATTCCAATTAATCAAGTCTTAATAAGTTTGATTGCTTAACATGTTGGAAACACTTAATCATGTAAATATCAATTTCATTTAATATATATAAACATGGAAAAGTTCGGGTCACTACAGTACCTACCCGTTAAATAAATTTCGTCCCGAAATTTTAAGCTGTTGAAAGTGTTGACGAATCTTCTAGAAATAGATGCGGGTATTTCTTCTTCATCTGATCTTCATGCTCCTAGGTGAACTCGGGTCCTCTACGAGCATTCCATTGAACCTTAACAATCGGTATCTTGTTTTGTTTAAGTCTCTTAACCTCACGATCCATTATTTCGACGGGTTCTTCAATGAATTGAAGTTTTTCATTGATTTGGATTTCGTCCAACGGAATAGTGAGATATTCTTTAGCAAAACATTTCTTCAAATTTGAGACGTGGAAAGTGTTATGTACAGCTGCGAGTTGTTGAGGTAGCTCTAGTTGGTAAGCTACTGGTCCGACATGATCTATAATCTTGAATGGTCCAATGTACCTTGGATTTAGTTTCCCCCGTTTACCAAATCGAACAACGCCTTTCCAAGGTGAAACCTTAAGCATGGCCATTTCTCCAATTTCAAACTCTATATCTTTTCTTTTACTATCCGCGTAGATCTTTTGTCGACTCTGGGCGGTTTTCAATCTTTGTTGAATTTGGATGATTTTCTCGGTAGTTTCTTGTATTATCTCCGAACCCGTAATCTGTCTATCCCCCACTTCATTCCAACAAATTGGAGACCTGCACTTTCTACCATAAAGTGCCTCAAACGGCACCATCTCAATACTAGAATGATAACTGTTGTTGTAGGAAAATTCTGCTAATGGTAGGTGTCGATCCCAACTGTTTCCGAAATCAATAACACATGCTCGTAGCATGTCTTCAAGCATTTGTATCATCCTGTCGCTCTGTCCATTAGTTTGTGGATGATAGGCAATACTCATGTCTAGACGAGTTCCTAATGCTTGCTGTAATGTCTACCAGAATCTTGAAATAAATCTGCCATCCCTATCAGAGATAATAGAGATTGGTATTCCATGTCTGGAGATGACTTCCTTCAAATACAGTCGTGCTAACTTATCCATCTTGTCATCTTCTCTTATTGGCAGGAAGTGTGCTGATTTGGTGAGACGATCAACTATTACCCAAATAGTATCAAAACCACTTGCAGTCCTTGGCAATTTAGTGATGAAATCCATGGTAATGTTTTCCCATTTCCATTCCGGGATTTCGGGTTGTTGAAGTAGACCTGATGGTTTCTGATGCTCAGCTTTGACCTTAGAACACGTCAAACATTCCCCTACGTATTTAGCAACATCGGCTTTCATACCTGGCCACCAAAAATGTTTCTTGAGATCCTTGTACATCTTCCCCATTCCAGGATGTATTGAGTATCTGGTTTTATGAGCTTCTCTAAGTACCATTTCTCTCATATCTCCAAATTTTGGTACCCAAATCCTTTCAGCCCTATACCGGGTTCCATCTTCCCAAATATTAAGATGCTTCTCTGATCCTTTGGGTATTTCATTCTTTAAATTTCCCTCTTTTAAAACTCCTTGTTGCGCCTCCTTTATTTGAGTAGTAAGGTTATTGTGAATCATTATATTCATAGATTTTACTCGAATGGGTTCTCGGTCCTTTCTACTCAAGGTGTCGACTACCACATTTGCCTTCTCCGGGTGGTAACGAATCTCAAAGTCATAATCATTCAACAATTTAATCCACCTACGCTGCCTCATGTTCAGTTGTTTCTGATTAAATATGTGTTGAAGACTTTTGTGGTCGGTATATACAATACTTTTGACCCCATATAAGTAGTGCCTCCAAGTCTTTAATGCAAAAACAACCGCGCCTAATTCCAAATCATGCGTCGTATAATTTTGTTCGTGAATCTTCAATTGTCTAGACGCATAAGCAATCACCTTCGTTCGTTGCATTAATACACAACCGAGACCTTGCTTTGATGCGTCACAATAAATCACAAAAACATCATTCCCTTCAGGCAATGACAATATAGGTGCCGTAGTTAGCTTTTTCTTCAATAACTGAAATGCTTTCTCTTGTTCATCCTTCCATTCAAATTTCTTCCCTTTATGCGTTAATGCAGTCAAGGGTTTTGCTATTCTGGAAAAGTCTTAGATGAACCTTCTGTAGTAACCAGCTAGTCCTAAAAACTGGCGTATGTGTTTCGGGGTTTTCGGGGTTTCCCACTTTTCAACAGTTTCTATCTTTGCCGGATCCACCTTAATACCTTCTTTGTTCACTATGTGACCGAGGAATTGAACTTCTTCCAACCAAAATGCACACTTTGAAAATTTAGCGTACAATTCTTCCTTCCTCAATACTTCTAACACCTTTCTCAAATGTTCACCGTGTTCTTGGTCATTCTTTGAGTAAATAAGTATGTCATCAATGAAAACAATGACAAACTTGTCAAGGTATGGTCCACACACTCGGTTCATAAGGTCCATGAACACAGCTGGTGCATTAGTTAAACCAAACGGCATGACCATAAACTCGTAATGACCGTAACGTGTTCTGAAAGCAGTCTTTGGAATATCATCTTCTTTCACCCGCATTTGATGATACCCTGAACGTAAGTCAATCTTTGAATAAACAGATGAGCCTTGTAGTTGATCAAATAAGTCGTCGATTCTCTGTAGTGGGTAGCGGTTCTTGATGGTAAGTTTGTTCAACTCTCGGTAGTCGATACACAACCTGAATGTACCATCTTTCTTCTTGACCAACAAAACAGGAGCTCCCCACGGTGATGTGCTTGGTCGAATGAAACCATGCTCTAAAAGTTCTTGTAATTGGCTTTGCAGATCTTTCATCTCGCTGGGTGCGAGTCTGTAAGGAGCACGAGCTATTGGTGCAGTTCCTGGTACAAGATCTATTTGAAATTCAACGGATCGATGTGGGGGTAATCCCGGTAATTCTTTCGGAAATACATCGGGAAATTATTTTGCGACGGGAACATCATTGATGCTCTTTTTTTCAGTTTGTACTTTCTCGACGTGTGCTTGAACAGCATAGCAACCTTTTCTTATTAGTTTTTGTGCCTTCAAATTACTAATAAGATGTAGCTTCGTGTTGCCCTTTTCTCCGTACACCATTAAGGGTTTTCCTTTTTCTCGTATAATGCGAATTGCATTTTTGTAACAAATGATCTCTGCTTTCACTTCTTTCAACCAGTTCATACCGATTATCACATCAAAACTCCCTAACTCTACTAGTATCAAGTCACTCTTAAATGTTTCGCTAACCAGTTTAATTTCTCGATTCCGACATATATTATCTGCTGAAATTAATTTACCATTTGCTAATTCGAGTAAAAATTTACTATCCAAAGGAGTCAATGGACAACTTAATTTAGCACAAAAATCTCTACTCATATAGCTTCTATCTGCACCCGAATCAAATAAAACGTTAGCAGATTTATTGTCAATAAGAAACGTACCTGTAACAAGCTCCGGGTCTTCCTGTGCCTCTGCCGCATTAATATTGAAAACTCTTCCGCGACCTTGTCCATTCGTGTTCTCCTGGTTCGGGAAATTTCTAATAATGTGGCCCGGTTTTCCACATTTATAACAAACTACATTGGCATAACTTGCTCAGACACTACTTGCTCAGCGATTACTCGTTCCGACACCATTTGTTCCTTTCGTTCTGTCAACCCCTGGTCCGTAGACATATCACTTCGCCGCGCTATGACCATTTCTTTTACACTTGTTGCAAAATTTGGTGCAGAACCCCGAGTGATACTTTTCACACCTTTGGCATAGCTGCTTCTGATTGTTGTTGTTGTTGCGGTTATTATTGTTGTTAAGATGATTGTTGTGGTTGGTGTTGTTGTTGTTGTTGTTGTTGTTGTTGTTGTTGTTGTTGGGCCGTTTGTTGTAGTTGCGATTGTTAGGATAGTTGTTGCGATTATTGTTGTAATCGCTGTTGTTGTTGTATTGGTGATTCTTATCACCGTTTTCTTCCCACTTTCTTTTGACTTGCTTCACATTGGCCTCTTCAGCAATCTGTTCTTTAATTCTTTCTTCAATCTGGTTCACTAGTTTGTGAGCCATTCTACATGCCTGTTGTATGGAGGCGGGCTCGTGTGAACTTATATCTTCTTGGATTCTTTCCGGTAATCCTTTCACAAATGCGTCGATCTTCTCTTCCTCATCTTCGAACGCTCCCGGACACAATATGCATAATTCTGTGAATCGTCTTTCATACGTGGTAATATCAAATCCTTGGGTTCGTAACCCTCTATATTCTGTCTTGAGCTTATTGACCTCGGTTCTGGGACGGTACTTCTCGTTCATCAAGTGCTTGAATGCTGACCACGGTAGTGCGTAAGCATCATCTTGTCCCACTTGCTCTAGATAGGTATTCCACCATGTTAACGCAGAACCTGTGAAGGTATGCGTAGCGTACTTCACTTTGTCCTCTTCAGTACACTTACTTATGGCAAACACCGATTTGACCTTCTCGGTCCACCGTTTCAATCCGATCGGTCCTTCGGTTCCATCAAATTCCAAAGGTTTGCAGGCAGTGAATTCTTTGTAGGTGCATCCTACACGATTTCCTGTACTGCTAGATCCAAGGTTATTTTTGGTATGTAGCGCGGCCTGTACTGCAGCTATGTTTGAAGCAAGAAAGGCACGAAATTCCTCTTCACTCATATTCAAGGTGTGTCGAGTAGTCGGTGCCATTTCCTTCAAAATAGTCAAATGAAACGAGTTAATCATATAGAATATCAAGAGTAGTCAATAGTATTTCGTAGCGTAATATGAACTTATTTATAAAAGCTCTTTCTTCATATTAGCGTTTTATACTCTTTAATTCGGATAGTACTTACCCGTTAAGTTCATACTTAGTAGCTAACATACCATTTCAACTACTACAATTCTATATGAAAAACTAATCACAAAAAAATATATATATCATATTCAAACCTTTATACAATAACTTGCAAACTTACAATACCGCTATTTTACATATAGCATGAAATATAGCACATAAAACTTTGATACAAAGTAGTTGCGAAGATAATTCTAGTTAATAAATAAGGCGTTCAGCAAAGGTAACAAAGACACGTAATTCATACGTCCAGAAACAAGTCATGCATTCTGGTTTTACTAATACCACTTCCCATCCTTGTTCTTGTGGAACATAACCGTTGTGACCGATAGTATGACAACGTGTTGTAACGTCGTCAAAGGGACGAAGGTTACGTAATGTCCAACAGTCCTGTAACAATCTAAAAATCTCATTTCTTACCCCAATTACCGACTCCGTCACTTGTGGGAACGTTTTGTTTAATAGTTGTAGCCCGATGTTCTTGTTCTCACTTTGGTGAGAAGCGAACATTACTAACCCGTAAGCATAACATGCTTCTTTATGTTGCATGTTAGCCACTTTTTCTAAATCACGAAGTCCTATATTCGGATATATTGAGTCAAAATAATTTCTTAACCCGTTGCGTAAAATAGCATTTGGGTTCCCCGCAATATATGCGTTAAAGTAAACACATCGTAACTTATGGATTTCCCAATGTGATATCCCACATCTTTTGAACGAAATCCTTTTATAAACCAAGGCATTCTTGGAACGTTCTTCGAATGTCTTACAAACTGATCTGGCCTTAAATAGTTATGCCGAGGAATTCTGACCGACTCTAGACAAGATTTCATCAATCATGTCTCCGGGTAGGTCTCTTAAAATATTGGGTTGTCTATCCATTTTGTGTTTTTATACTGTAAAATAGACAAGAGTTAGATTCATTAAAAAAATACTTATTAATACAAGTAATTTTTACATATATCATAAAGCATAAGCACACTATATTACATATATTACACCACACGAATACAACTATCTTATTCCGACTCGCTCGTTTCTTCTTCTTCGGTTTTGGTTCATTTTGCCAAGTTTCTAGGGATATATGATGTTCCCCTAATACGAGCCGTCATTTTCCACATTGGTTTAGAAAAACCTGGTGGTTTAGAGGTTCCCGGGTTATTGTCACAACTTAAGAAATACGGGTGTTGACGATACATATTAAGTTCATCGGGTTTGAAATCAAATTTCTCTATTTTTATGCCCTTTCTCTTATTGTTCACTTTTGCCTTATTAAATTTTGTTGGGGTAATTTCTATAACATCATCGGAATCCTTGTCGGGATCCGATTCATCGGAGAATTGGTAATCCTCCCAATACTTTGCTTCCTTGGCGGAAACACCATTGACCATAATTAACTTTGGTCGGTTGGTTGAGGATTTTCTTCTACTTAACCGTTTTATTATTTCCCCCACTGGTTCTATTTCTTCTTCCGGTTCCGATTCTTCTTCCGGTTCCGATTCTTCTTCCGGTTCCGACTCTTCTTCCGGTTCCTCTTCGGGAACTTGTGAATCAGTCCACGAATCATTCCAATTTACATTTGACTCTTCATTATTATTACGTGAGTCAATGGAACTTGTTCTAGAGGTAGACATCTATCACATAATATCAAACACGTTAAGAGATTAATATATCACATAATATTCACATGTTAAAAATATATAGTTTCCAACAAAATTTGTTATGCAATCATTTTTCAAGCAAACACGGTCGAAGTCCAGACTCACTAATGCATCTTAACAAACTCGATAAGACACACTAATGCAAAATTCTGGTTCTCTAAGACCAACGCTCGGATACCAACTGAAATGTCCCGTTCTTATTGATTAAAAACGTTCCATATTAATTGATTTCGTTGCGAGGTTTTGACCTCTATATGAGACATTTTTTTTTCAAAGACTGCATTCATTTTTAAAACAAACCATAACCTTTATTTCATAAATAAAGGTTTAAAAAGCTTTACGTAGATTATCAAATAATGATAATCTAAAATATCCTGTTTACACACGACCATTACATAATGGTTTACAATACAAATATGTTACATCGAAATCAGTTTCTTGAATGCAATTTTTACAAAATATCATACAAACATGGACTCCAAGTCTTGTCCTTATTTTAGTATGCAACAGCGGAAGCTCTTAGTATTCACCTGAGAATAAACATGCTTTAAACGTCAACAAAAATGTTGGTGAGTTATAGGTTTAACCTATATATATCAAATTGTAACAATAGACCACAAGATTTCATATTTCAATACACATCCCATACATAGAGATAAAAATCATTCATATGGTGAACACCTGGTAACCGACATTAACAATATGCATATATAAGAATATCCCCATCATTCCGGGACACCCTTCGGATATGATATAAATTTCGAAGTACTAAAGCATCCGGTACTTTGGATGGGGTTTGTTACGCCTAATAGATCTATCTTTAGGATTCGCGTCAATTAGGGTGTCTGTTCCCTAATTCTTAGATTACCAGACTTAATAAAAAGGGGCATATTCGATTTCGATAATTCAACCATAGAATGTAGTTTCACGTACTTGTGTCTATTTTGTAAATCATTTATAAAACCTGCATGTATTCTCATCCCAAAAATATTAGATTTTAAAAGTGGGACTATAACTCACTTTCACAGATTTTTACTTCGTCGGGAAGTAAGACTTGGCCACTGGTTGATTCACGAACCTATAACAATATATACATATATATCAAAGTATGTTCAAAATATATTTACAATACTTTTAATACATTTTAATGTTTTAAGTTTATTAAGTCAGCTGTCCTCGTTAGTAACCTACAACTAGTTGTCCACAGTTAGATGTACAGAAATAAATCGATAAATATTATCTTGAATCAATCCACGACCCAATGTATACGTATCTCAGTATTGATCACAACTCAAACTATATATATTTTGGAATCAACCTCAACCCTGTATAGCTAACTCCAACATTCACATATAGAGTGTCTATGGTTGTTCCGAAATATATATAGATGTGTCGACATGATAGGTTGAAACATTGTATATGTGTCTATGGTATCTCAAGATTACATAATATACAATACAAGTTGATTAAGTTATGGTTGGAATAGATTTGTTACCAATTTTCACGTAGCTAAAATGAGTAGTTTTTACCAATTTTGTTTTGCTCGCCATTTCTTCGTTTCTAATCCGTTTTGAGTGATTTAAGCGGCCACGGTTTCGTATTGAACTTGAATTTATGAAACTAAACAGAAAAGGTATAGGTTTAAAGTCGGAAATACAAGTTACAAGTCATTTTTGAAAGAGGTAGTCATTTCAGTCGAAAGAACGACATCTGGATGACCATTTTGAAAAACATACTTTCACTTTGAGTTTAACCATGATTTTTGGATATAGTTTCATGTTCATAAGAAAAATCATTTTTCCATAAGTATAGCTTTTAAATCAAAGTTCTTCTTAGCTTTTAATTATCCCAACCAAAACAGCCCCCGGTTTTACTACGACGGCGTATATCCAGTTTTATGTTGTTTATCGTGTTTCTGGGTTTTAAATCATTAAGTTAGCATATCATATAGATATATAACATGTGTTTAGTTGATTTTAAAAGTCTAGTTAGAAGGATTAATTTTATTTGCGAACAAGTTTAGAATTAACTAAACTATGTTCTAGTGATTACAAGTTTACAACGTTGAATAAGACAGCTTTTTATGTATGAATCGAATGATGTTATGAACATCATTACTACCTCAAGTTCCTTGGATAAACCTACTGGAAATGAGAAAAATGGATCTAGCTTCAAAGGATCCTTGGATGGCTTGAAAGTTCTTGAAGCAGAATCATGACACGAAAACAATTTCAAGTAAGATTTCCACTCGAAATAAGATTGTTATAGTTATAGAAATTGAATTAAAGTTTGAATATGATTATTACCTTGTATTAGAAAGATAACCTACTGTAAGTAACAAAGGTTTCTTGATCTTGGATGATTACTTGGAATGGATTTAGAAAACTTGGAAGTAAACTTGCAATCTTGGAAGTATTCTTGATTTTATGAAACTATAACTTTTGAAATTTATGAAGAACACTTAGAACTTGAAGATAGAACTTGAGAGAGATCAATTAGATGAAGAAAAATGAAGAATGAAAGTGTTTGTAAGTGTTTTTGGTCGTTGGTGTATGGATTAGATATAAAGGATATGTAATTTTGTTTTCATGTAAATAAGTCATGAATGATTACTCATATTTTTGTAATTTTATGAGATATTTCATGCTAGTTGCCAAATGATAGTTCCCACATGTGTTAGGTGACTCACATGGGTTACTAAGAGCTGATCATTGGAGTGTATATACTAATAGTGCATACATCTAAAAGCTTTGTATTGTACGAGTACGAATACGGGTGCATACGAGTAGATTTGTTGATGAAACTGAACGAGGATGTAATTTTAAACATTTTTGTTAAGTAGAAGTATTTTGATAAGTGTCTTGAAGTCTTTCAAAAGTGTATGAATACATATTAAAACACTACATGTATATACATTTTAACTGAGTCGTTAAGTCATCGTTAGTCGTTACATGTAAATGTTGTTTTGAAACCTTTAGGTTAACGATCTTGTTAAATGTTGTTAAACCAATGTTTATAATATCAAATGAGATTTTAAATTATTATATTATCATGATATTATGATGTACGAATATCTCTTAATATGATCTATATACATTAAATGTCGTTACAACGATAATCGTTACATATATGTCTCGTTTCAAAATCATTAAGTTAGTAGTCTTATTTTTACATATGTTGTTCATTGTTAATACACTTAATGATATATTTACTTATCATTTAACATAATTAACCAAGTGTATCAATATCTTAATATGATTCATATGTACCTAGTAAGATGTTATAACGATAATTGTTATATATATCGTTTTCGAGTTTCTTAATTTAATAGTCTCATTTTTATGTATATAACTCATTGTTAAAATACCTAATGAGATACATACTTATAATAAAATCATGTTAACTATATATATAACCATATATATGTCATCGTATAGTTTTTACAAGTTTTAACGTTCGTGAATCACCAGTCAACTTGGGTGGTCATTTGTCTATATGAAACCTATTCCAATTAATCAAGTCTTAATAAGTTTGATTGCTTAACATGTTGGAAACAATTAATCATGTAAATATCAATTTCATTTAATATATATAAACATGGAAAAGTTCGGGTCACTACAATAAGTATTAAACTTATATTATGAGATTATTATAATAAGTCTTATAATAAGAATTAAATAATTATTTAATTATTATAAGACTTAGTTATTATTTAATTATGATTTAATTGTTATATACTTATGATTTAGTAATTATAATTAGAAACTTATGATATGATTAATGATTCATTATGTAGTGACCCGAACTTTTCCATATTTATATATATTAATTGAGATTGATATTTACATGATTAAATGTTTCCAACATGTTAAGCAATCAAACTTATTAAGACTTGATTAATTAAAATATGTTTCATATAGACAATTGACCACCCAAGTTGACCGGTGATTCACGAACGTTAAAACTTGTAAAAACTATATGATGACATATATATGGATATATATATAGTTAACATGATACTATGATAAGTAAACATATCATTAAGTATATTAACAATGAACTACATATGTAAAAACAAGACGACTAACTTAATGATTTTTAAACGAGACATATATGTAACGATTATCGTTGTAAAGACATTTAATGTATATATATCATATTAAGAGATATTCATACATGATAATATCATGATAATATAATAATTTAAAATCTCATTTGATATTATAAACATTGGTTTAACAACATTTAACAAGATCGTTAACCTAAAGGTTTCAAAACAACACTTACATGTAACGACTAACGATGACTTAACGACTCAGTTAAAATGTATATACATGTAATGTTTTAATATGTATTTATACACTTTTGAAAGACTTTAATACACTTATCAAAATACTTCTACTTAACAAAAATGCTTACAATTACATCCTCGTTCAGTTTCATCAACAATTCTACTCGTATGCACCCGTATTCGTACTCGTACAATACACAGCTTTTAGATGTATGTACTATTGGTATATACACTCCAATGATCAGCTCTTAGCAGCCCATGTGAGTCACCTAACACATGCGGGAACCATCATTTGGCAACTAGCATGAAATATCTCATAAAATTACAAAAATATGAGTAATCATTCATGACTTATTTACATGAAAACAAAATTACATATCCTTTATATCTAATCCATACACCAATGACCAAAAACACCTACAAACACTTTCATTCTTCAATTTTCTCCATCTAATTGATCTCTCTCAAGTTCTATCTTCAATTTCTAAGTGTTCTTCATAAATTCTACAAGTTCTAGTTACATAAAATCAAGAATACTTTCAAGTTTGCTAGCTCACTTCCAATCTTGTAAGGTGATCATCCAACCTCAAGAAATCTTTGTTTCTTACAGTAGGTTATCATTCTAATACAAGGTAATAATCATATTAAAACTTTGGTTCAATTTCTATAACTATAACAATCTTATTTCAAGTGATGATCTTACTTGAACTTGTTTTCGTGTCATGATTCTGCTTCAAGAACTTCGAGCCATCCAAGGATCCGTTGAAGCTAGATCCATTTTTCTTTTTTCCAGTAGGTTTATCCAAGGAACTTAAGGTAGTAATGATGTTCATAACATCATTCGATTCATACATATAAAGCTATCTGATTCGAAGGTTTAAACTTGTAATCACTAGAATATAGTTTAGTTAATTCTAAACTTGTTCGCAAACAAACGTTAATCCTTCTAACTTGACTTTTAAAATCAACTAAACACATGTTCTATATCTATATGATATGCTAACTTAATGATTTAAAACCTGGAAACACGAAAAACACCGTAAAACCAGATTTACGCCGTCGTAGTAACACCGCGGGCTGTTTTGGGTTAGTTAATTAAAAACTATGATAAACTTTGATTTAAAAGTTTTTATTCTGAGAAAATGATTTTTATTATGAACATGAAACTATATCCAAAAATTATGGTTAAACTCAAAGTGGAAGTATGTTTTCTAAAATGGTCATCTAGACGTCGTTCTTTCGACTGAAATGACTACCTTTACAAACACGACTTGTAACTTATTTTTTCGACTATAAACCTATACTTTTTATGTTTAGATTCATAAAATAGAGTTCAATATGAAACCATAGCAATTCGATTCACTCAAAATGGATTTAAAATGAAGAAGTTATGGGTAAAACAAGATTGGATAATTTTTCTCATTTTAGCTACGTGAAAATTGGTAACAAATCTATTCCAACCATAACTTAATCAACTTGTATTGTATATTATGTAATCTTGAGATACCATAGACACGTATACAATGTTTCGACCTATCATGTCGACACATCTATATATATTTCGGAACAACCATAGACACTCTATATGTGAATGTTGGAGTTAGCTATACAGGGTTGAGGTTGATTCCAAAATATATATATAGTTTGAGTTGTGATCAATACTGAGATACGTATACACTGGGTCGTGGATTGATTCAAGATAATATTTATCGATTTATTTCTGTACATCTAACTGTGGACAACTAGTTGTAGGTTACTAACGAGGACAGCTGACTTAATAAACTTAAAACATCAAAATATATTAAAAGTGTTGTAAATATATTTTGAACATACTTTGATATATATGTATATATTGTTATAGGTTCGTGAATCAACCAGTGGCTAAGTCTTACTTCCCGACAAAGTAAAAATCTGTGAAAGTGAGTTATAGTCCCACTTTTAAAATCTAATATTTTGGGATGAGAATACATGCAGGTTTTATAAATGATTTACAAAATAGACACAAGTACGTGAAACTACATTCTATGGTTGAATTATCGAAATCGAATATGCCCCTTTTTATTAAGTCTGGTAATCTAAGAATTAGGGAACAGACACCCTAATTGACGCGAATCCTAAAGATAGATCTATTGGACCTAACAAACCCCATCCAAAGTACCGGATGCTTTAGTACTTCGAAATTTATATCATATCCGAAGGGTGTCCCGGAATGATGGGG
Source organism: Rutidosis leptorrhynchoides (assembly GCF_046630445.1). NCBI lineage: Eukaryota > Viridiplantae > Streptophyta > Magnoliopsida > Asterales > Asteraceae > Rutidosis > Rutidosis leptorrhynchoides. Next base: position 172,014,478 of record NC_092340.1, read on the forward strand.
ATATTCTTATATATGCATCTTGTTAATGTCGGTTACCAGGTGTTCACCATATGAATGATTTTTATCTCTATGGATGGGATGTGTATTGAAATATGAAATCTTGTGGTCTATAATTATGATTTGATATATATAGGTTAAACCTATAACTCACCAACATTTTTGTTGACGTTTTAAGCATGTTTATTCTCAGGTGATTATTAAGAGCTTCCGCTGTCGCATACTTAAATAAGGACGAGATTTGGAGTCCATGCTTGTATGATATTGTGTAAAAACTGCATTCAAGAAACTTATTTTGTTGTAACATATTTGTATTGTAAACCATTATGTAATGGTCGTTTGTAAACAGGATATTTTAGATTATCATTATTTGATAATCTACGTAAAGTTTTTTAAACCTTTATTGATGAAATAAAGGTTATGGTTTATTTTAAAATGAATGCAGTCTTTGAAAAACGTCTCATATAGAGGTCAAAACCTCGTAACGAAATCAATTAATATGGAACGTTTTTAATCAATAAGAACGGGACATTTCACATTATTAATTAATAATACTTATGATATGATTTAAAATTTATTATTAATTAATAATACTTATATTATGATTAATATTTAATTAATTAATTAAATAATTATGTTATATTAATTATATCATTTAAACTTATGCTAAATTTTAATAATTCATTTTAATTTAATAAAACTTATGTTATGACATAATTATACATATTTAACATTAATTAACATTATAACTTACATTATTATTATAACTTACACTTTTAAAATTAATGTTGACTATGTTTGACCGAGGTTGACTTTTGAGTTGACTTTCGATTGACTTTGACTTTCAGTTGACTTGTGTTGACTTTCTAATTAAGGAAACTTTCCTAACTTAAAACTTTCTAAAAATAGAACTTTCTAAATTTGGAAACTTTCCAAAAATAGAAACTTTCCAAAAATAGAAACTTTCCAAAAATGGAAACCTGCTAAAAATAGAAACTTTCTAAAAATAGAAAGTGTGTGTCCGTACGCTGTTTCGATCAAATCGATGCATGCTGAGTATTGTTCTATGTCTACTTGCAACATGTACAATAGCTATCATACTAAGACTTGACCTAAGTTAGTTATTTATATCGACCTTCTTTGTTTTTAGGTCGGCGTTGTGATCATTCCTGATCACTTTTACTTTGTGGCTATTCGCTTATTTGTGTGGTTCTTCATTTGCTATTAAGGTGAGTTATAGTCCCATTTTTCTATTTAAATCTTTTGGGATTAGAATACATGCAATTTATTTTATATTTTGGATACAAGTGGAGGTTGGTTTAAATTATTCATTGTGAGTTGAACAAAAATATTCCCTAGTCTGGTAACTGTAATCACTGGTTTCTACTGGTGAACGCGAATCCTATGGATAGATCTATCGGGTTTGACAACCCCATTTCGAGCTAGTCGCGCTAGCAATTTATAATCGGAATGTTTAGTACTTCGTATTTTGTTGTAGATACACTTGTTCGGTGTATATTATTTATTATATTTGGCAAGGGTAAATAAATGGTTAAGTGGTTACCAGGTGGCTCACGGAAAATGGAATAATGTTTTATTATATGTTTTCTAGCATATAATTTTGTAGTCCAAAAAGGAGTTTTTATGTTTTCAAGCATAAATTTTGATGGTTTAACTTTAAATATTGTTTGAAATATTAAACCTATAATTCACTCAACATTTTTGTTGACAGTTACTCGCATATTTTATTCTCAGGTTCATGATTGATTGCTTTCGCTGTGCTTAGAGAGTCTGCAAATTTATGATGGCAGCTTTTGTTAAACATTAACTTGCATTCTATTTTGATACATTTAATAGTGGATGTTGTTGACTTGTTTTGGTCAACTTTTAGTTAAGTAATAATGTATGGTTCTTCTAAACTTACACATTTTGGTAGGTTTCCTTTATAGGAAATCATTTTTAAATAAAGAATGCAAGGTTATTTATCAAATTCATACAGAGTTATGATCAAGTTGTGGGACCAAGTGACGGAGCCGTTAAGTGTTTTGACGGGGCCATCACAGTTGGTATCAGAGCTTTGGTTGTAAGGAATTAGGCTGCATTGATGTCGTTACCCGAGTCAATAGGATGCATTAGTGAGTCTAGTCTACAGCCCGACCTGTAATATATTATTATATGTGATTATTTGTATCGTATTGGTATGTATATTGTAATCATACATATATCTCTGTTATGTTCTGAATCTGGGAGGAACTCCCATTCCGATTTAAATGTATTCTCTGACTCATGCGAGTTTATCTTTTATAAGAACACCTCGGATAGTGAAACCGAGGGATGTCATTCTTGACTTCTGAAATCGTCGACATTTCTATGTTATCCATTATGGTTATGTATATAACATTTGAGTTATACTTCGCGAGATGTCATTCTTGACTTCTAAATGCTCGGCATTTCAATGTCAGCTATTATGTTTAGGTATATAACATTCTTGTTATATTACGTGCCTTTGTGCCGTTGTGCCTATGTGCTTTGGTTTTTGAACCGGAAAACGTCATTCTTGACTTTTAGAGATTCTTGGTACCTCGAAGATATTTTTATGTCATCGTTACTCCTATTCATTACTTTTGATGTTTTTGTCTCTTGTGCTATCCTTAGCACATTGTTTAAGAAATCGTTTTAGAGAAATTGTGTGGAAATTCGAGGTTGATCGCGTGTCCTGACCTCATGTAGTGCTATTGGAATGGAACTATGAATTAGTGAAATATAATGGCGTCAGGCCAACGTGATTATATTATGTTAATTCATAAAGAAGTCCCAAAATTGTGACATGAGGAATAGAAAGCGAGTCAAAGAAAATTTTTACACCGATGTATTACCTGGGTAGGGAAAATATTTATTATCTTAATTGTTGATATACGAGAAGCTCGTTTTAACCAGATTATCTATCTCATGCCCTATCCTTCATAACTCTCTTGTTAGCAACAGCTTCGCTCGGGAACAGTTTTGGCCCAAGGACTTATGTCCAGATAATAGTCAAAACAACATTTAACTCATTGGTTTTCATGACCTCGTAACATTTGTTGGTCAAATGTCGCACGACGATTCAGGTCATTTACGCGATCTTTCACGATCTTACTTCAACTTGTAACCTATGAAATACAGATACTCTGTTTATCATCGGGAGATTTACACATTTGTTTAATTGGGTGGTTCTCACGGATTTATGGGCGAATAAAGTAATGAAATATTTTGTCATGTATACAATTTATTAAATCGTATATGTACGTATAGATTCAAATGAATAAGTTTACCTTAACTTATTTTGATTAGTACATACTAAATTATACCTTCAAAATTATTTTAAAACCACACCTTTATTGAGTTGTTTAATTAAGTCAAATTATTTTATATAAAATGGTACACATTATACATACTTCTAAATTACTAAGAACTTCGTTCCGTTTATGTTGTCACATCAAACGTTTAAAGCTTTTTCAAAACTCCTTTGATTGATTTTATCAAATTTTCGCATTACTCTACAGAGTGTTGGATCACAGTTCTTCTCATCCTCTGTTTAAGGATGAAACTTACCATTAAGTTCATTGATAGAAACTCTTACACCACATTGGATGCCAGTTTTATAAAATTGTTGGGATGTCTTTGCACTCATAAAATTTTCTCTCTTATGGTTGGACATGACCGAAACGCGGACCGATAGATCAGCTTTCTGAGGTACATTTAGTGGTCACCGTGTTCTCAAGAAAGGCGCTGGGTGGGTTTTTACCCCAATCGGTGTTATAGTTGGTATCACAAATAGATATTACCCTAGACCGTTTGAAGAGTTTCTACTCTCAATTTTCGCGATTAATCGCAACACCCTCGTAAACATAAATCCTAGGATTCAATACTTTGAGGTGCACGAAATTATTTTTGGAGATTCATCACACCTGAAGTCAGCCATTCTTTATAACCCATGATTCGCGTTCTTTTCATTCGCACGTAAATTTAAGAATATAGATGAATCCTAGATTTCCTCGCTCATTGTACAAGGAATTTCACTCTCGTTGAAATATCACACCTTTCGTACGTCTTCCTTTCGGAAATTTAATGAAAATTTACTTTGAAGTCCATGATCCTCGTTATCTCCTTTGAGAGAACTGCCTTATATATCTATGCCACCAATGTGACTACTCCATATATTTCTTCCTTCATTGTTGCAACTATATTTCATTCGTCCCAGTTCGTCCCCTTGGGATCTCCTATTTTGTTTGTTAAGAAGAAAGGTGGTTCGTTTCGATGGTGTATTGATTATCGCGAGTTGAACAAGCTTACGTTTAAGAACCGTTACCCTCTTTCGAGAATCGATGATCTGTTCGATCAACTTCAAGGTTCATCTGTTTATTCTAAAATCGATCTTCGTTCCGGCTATCATCAGTTACGTGTTAAAGAATCTGATGCTTCGAAAACTGCTTTTCGCACCCGTTACGGTCACTTTGAATTTCTTGTTATGCCGTTCGGATTGACAAATGCACCTGCTGTGTTCATGGACCTCATGAACCGTGTGTGTAGACCCTATCTGGGCAAATTCATTATTGTTTTCATTGACGACATCCTTATTTATTCTAAGAGTGATGAAGAGCACGAGGAACATTTAAGGTTAGTGCTTGATCTATTGAGGAAAGAAGAGTTGTACGCTAAGTTCTCTAAGTGTGTTTTCTGGTTAAGAGAAGTTCAATTCCTTGGACATATTGTTAGTGAACAGGGAATACAAGTTGATCCTGCTAAAATTAAGGCGATTGAAAGGTGGGAAATTCCGAAAACTCCTACTCAGATTCGTCAGTTTCTAGGGTTGGCAGGTTACTATAGAAGGTTCATTCAAAATTTCTCTCGTATCGCGAAACCTCTGACTGCTTTAACGCACAAGGGGAAGAAGTATGAGTGAAAGGATGAACAAGAGACTGCTTTTCAGATTTTGAAGAAGAAATTGACTACCACTCCAATATTATCACTACCTGATGGTAATGATGATTTTGTTGTTTATTGTGATGCTTTGCGTCAAGGCTTTGGTTGTGTTTTGATGCAACGAAAGAAAGTTATTGCGTACGCGTCACGTCAGTTGAAGATTCACGAGCAGAATTACATAACCCATGATTTAGAGTTGGGAGCTGTTGTGTTTGCGCTTAAGATTTGCAGACATTATCTATATGGGGTCAAAGGTACAGTGTACACTGATCACAAAAGTCTTCAACATATCTTTGATCAAAGACAGTGGGATATGAGGTAGCGAAGATGGGTTGAATTATTGAACGATTATGATTGTGAACTCCTTAGGCCATTCTGGGAAAAAGTCAATGTCGTGGCTGATGCTTTGAGTCGAAAGGAGAGAGTTGAACATCATAGGTTTAGAGCCTTAAATATGACCATTCGAACAAACCTCACAAGGCAGATTCTTGCAGCTCAACAAGAAGCCTTGAAGGAGGAGAATTTTGTAACGGGAAGGTTCGAGGCTTGAGTAAACAGTTAGAGGTACGAACCGATGGTACTCGGTATTTTGCGGGACGCCTTTAGGTTTCGAAGTTTGGGTGATCTGCGACAACTTGTTTTAGATGAGGCTCATAAGTCTAGGTACTCTATTCATCCTGGTTCAGGAAAGATGTATCATGATCTTAAGGAGCTGTATTGGTGGCTTAATTTGAAAGCTGATGTGGCTACGTATGTGGCTAAGTGTTAGACCTGCGCTAAGGTTAAAGCTGAACATCAGAAACCGTCTGGACTTTTGGTGCAACCTGAGATTCCCGAGTGAAAGTGGGAAGGTATTACGATGGATTTTATTACGAAGTTACCGAGAGTTGTGGGTGGTTATGATACCATTTGGGTGATTGTAGATCGACTCACAAAGTCGGCTCACTTTTTGCCGATTAAAGAAACGGATTCGATAGAGAAGCTTACTCATTTGTATTTGAAGGAGATTATTTCTAGACATGGTGTTCCTGTATCTATTATTTCAGACTGAGACAGTCGATTTATATCAAGGTTTTGGCAATCCTTATAGGAAGCTTTGGGAACTAACTTGGATATGAGCACCGCTTATCATCCTCAGACGGATGGTCAGAGTAAATGGACCATTCAAATGCTAGAATATATGCTACGAGCGTGTGTCATTGATTTTGGTAATGGGTGGGATAAATATTTCCCGCTAGCTGAATTTTCTTATAACAACAGTTATCATGCAAGTATTAAAGCCGCACCGTTTGAAGCGCTGTATGGTAGGAAGTGTAGGTCTCATGTCTGTTGGAATGAGGTGGGGGATGCTCAACTCACAGGTCCTGAAATTATTCTTGAGACTACCGAGAAGATCGTACAGATTAAGGAAAGATTGAGAAACGCCAGAAGTCGGCAGAAGAGTTATGCTGATAAAAGAAGGAACGATATTGAATTTCAGGTCGGTGATCGTGTTATGTTGAAAGTATCACCTTGAAAAGGTGTGGTACGTTTTGGTAAAAGGGGAAAGTTGAATCCTCGTTTTATTGGACCATTTGAGATTATTGAGAGAGTTGGACCACTGGCTTATCTTTTGAAGCTGCCACAAGAACTCAGTGCTGTTCACAATGTTTTTCATGTATCGAATTTAAGGAAGTGTTTGGCCGAGGCCGATAAGACTATTCCTCTGGAGGAACTTCATATTGATAAGCAACTATATTTTATTGAGGAGCCTGTTGAAATTATCTACCGAGAGGTTAAGACTCTTAAACAGAGTAGAATTCCTATTGTCCGGGTTAGATGGAACGCCATACGCGGTCCCGAGTTCACTTAGGAGCGTGAAGATCAGATGAAGTAGAGGTACCCACATTTGTTCCCAGATGCTGAGTCAACCCTTGCACCTACTTAAATTTCGGGATGAAATTTTCGTAACGGGAAGGTACTGTCACGACCCTACTTTTTCCGTTATCTTTTACCATTAATTATTTAACGACCGTTAACTGTTATTTATGCCACGTCATTTCTATGACCTATATTATTATTTTGTAATAATATATATATTAAATATTAATTATTAAGTGTTATGTGGATATTTGTATTCATATTTTAAGTTATACGTTTCTACGTGTCGCGGATTTCTATCCGGCGAATCTTTTCGGTTTTCAAACCAACGGTCGAGCTTTTGGGATTTTTAAATCCTAATTATTTTAAATATGATATTTTTATGTCATATGATTATATATAGTATTTATATATATTTTTCGTCGCGTATTTGTTATCTCTCCGAATTTTCAATCGCGTAGCCGTGTTTTCGCGTTTCGGGTTTCGATCTGGAAATTGGGCCACAAGGAACTTACATTTAATCAAATTGGGCTAAGTGGGGCCCACCCCACTTCTAATTTCGGCTGAAGCCACATGGGGAGAGGGAGTATACTCCCTTGTTTTCCATTTTGCATTTTCATTCTCTCATTTTCACTTCTAAAAACACCAAAACCTAATTTTATTTACTCTCTCCTTCTCCCTCCCCTTGTGGCCATCTCCCAACACCTCAACAACATCATCAATTCACCAAAAATTATTGCTTGGATCATAGGGCTTTCATCATCATCGTTTTCCTCTCGTTCTTCTCTACACGATCATACCACTTGATTATTGATTAGGGTATAAACCCTAACCCTAGATTTTTAATTTTTCTTTATTTTTCTGTATTTTGATGTTATATTGATAGTATGATGCTTACATGTTATTGTATTGATGATTGTATGCATAGAATTGCTCAAAAACATATGTTTTCAGTTTGATTTGATTGGAACAGCAGCTATTTCGTTCATTTCTGACTGTGTGACTGTTATAAAAGTGAAAATAAAGTATTTAGATAAGTTCCTCTCATCAAGACATTAATTTTAGACTCCGGATTCATGTCGTTTCGATTCCCGGAGCCCTAGATATGATCAAATTGGTATTTTATTGAGATTGAAATGTGAAATTGGTATGAACCAGGTTTGGTCCTACTTTGTGACCATATTTGGTGTCTTTAGGGTGTGCTAGTGTGTTAGGATAGATGATGGGATGAACTTTCGTGTTCGGGTCATCTAAATCCGAGCCATGAATCACCCATTATGGCTAAAACACGTTTTTGAATGAATTGAAGTTCCAAGTAGTGTAATGGCTGATCATCACGACTTGTGGACTATTCTTGGTGTGTTCTTGAGTGCACCAATGTGTCGGGTGGTTTGATTAGGCAGAGATATATATAAGGCTCGCCGAAAACCGACACCCGGGACTCAAGATACGACCCGATGAACTTTTGAATTAAAACTTATGGTTAATTATTAAACCTTATGATAAAAATAATGATTTTCATTATTATTAAATTACTCATGATATAAAAAGTAATTACTAAAATTTAAGACTTATGATATACATTTATTATATCATTTAATTATTACTTATGATTTAATTAACATTTTAATTAAACTTATGATTAATAATACTTTTATTATTAATGAAAAATACTTATGATAAGTATTAAACTTATATTATGAGATTATTATAATAATACTTATAATAAGAATTAAATAATTATTTAATTATTATAAGACTTAGTTATTATTTAATTATGATTTAATTGTTATATACTTATGATTTAGTAATTATAATTAGAAACTTATGATATGATTAATGATTCATTATTAATTAATAATACTTATGATATGATTTAAAATTTATTATTAATTAATAATACTTATATTATGATTAATATTTAATTAATTAATTAAATAATTATGTTATATTAATTATATCATTTAAACTTATGCTAAATTTTAATAATTCATTTTAATTTAATAAAACTTATGTTATGACATAATTATACATATTTAACTTTAATTAACATTATAACTTACATTATTATTATAACTTACACTTTTAAAATTAATGTTGACTATGTTTGACCGAGGTTGACTTTTGAGTTGACTTTCGATTGACTTTGACTTTCAGTTGACTTGTGTTGACTTTCTAATTAAGGAAACTTAACTAACTTAAAACTTTCTAAAAATAGAACTTTCTAAATTTGGAAACTTTCCAAAAATAGAAACTTTCCAAAAATAGAAACTTTCCAAAAATAGAAACTTTCCAAAAATGGAAACCTGCTAAAAATAGAAACTCTCTAAAAATAGAAAGTGTGTGTTCGTACGCTGTTCCGATCAAACCGATGCATGCCGAGTATTGTTCTATGTCTACTTGCAATATGTACAATAGCTATCATACTAAGACTTGACCTAAGTTAATTATTTATATCGACCTTCTTTGTTTTTAGGTCGGCGTTGTGATCATTCCTGATCACTTTTACTTTGTGGCTGTTCGCTTATTTGTGTGGTTCTTCATTTGCTATTAAGGTGAGTTATAGTCCCATTTTTCTATTTAAATCTTTTGGGATGAGAATACATGCAATTTATTTTATATTTTGGATACAAGTGGAGGTTGGTTTAAATTATTCATTGTGAGTTGAACAAAAATATTCCCTAGTATGGTAACTGTAATCACTGGTTTCTACTGGTGAATGCGAATCCTATGGATAGATCTATTGGGTTTGACAACCCCATTTCGAGCTAGTCGTGCTAGCAATTTATAATCAGAATGTTTAGTACTTCGTATTTTGTTGTAGATACACTTGTTCGATGTATATTATTTATTGTGTTTGGCAAGGGTAAATAAATGATTAAGTGGTTACCAGGTGGCTCACGGAAAATGGAATAATGTTTTATTATATGTTTTCTAGCATATAATTTTGTAGTCCAAAAAGGAGTTTTTATGTTTTCAAGCATAAATTTTGATGATTTAACTTTAAATATTGTTTGCAATATTAAACTTATAATTCACTCAACATTTTTGTTGATAGTTACTCGCATGTTTTATTCTCAGGTTCATGATTGATTGCTTCCGATGTGCTTAGAGAGTCTGCATATTTATGATGACAGCTTTTGTTAAACATTAACTTGCATTCTATTTTGATACATTTAATAGTGGATGTTGTTGACTTGTTTTGGTCAACTTTTAGTTAAGTAATAATGTATGGTTCTTCTAAACTTACACATTTTGGTAGGTTTCCTTTATAGGAAATCATTTTTAAATAAAGAATGCAAAGTTATTTATCAAATTCATATAGAGTTATGATCAAGCTGTGGGACCAAGTGACGGAGCCATTAAGTGTTTTGACAGGGCCATCACAGGATATTTCAGTTGGTATCTGAGCGTTGGTCTTAGAGAACCAGAAATTTGCATTAGTGTGTCTTATCGAGTTGTTAGGATGCATTAGTGAGTCTGAACTTCGACCGTGTTTTCTTTAAAAATGATTGCTTAACACTTTTGTTGGAAACTACATATATTTTTACATGTAAATATTATGTGATATATTATCTCTTGACGTGTTTGATATTGTGTGATAGATGTCTACCTCTAGTACAAATCCCATCGACTCACCGAATAATAATGAAGAGTTGAATATATATTGGGAAGATTCACAAATTCCCGAAGAGGAACCGGAAGAAGAGGAACCAGAAGAAGAAGAGGTTCCGGAAGAGGAAATATTAGGAATCACAGAAAAACAGATAAATAAAAGAAAATTCTCAACCAATGGACCAAAGTTAAAAATGGTCAATAGTGTTTTCGTCGAGGAAGCAAAATATTGGGAAAATTACCAATTTTCTGATGAATCAGATCCCGATGAGGATTCCGATGATATTATAGAAATTACCCCGACCCAAATTGAAAAAGCAAAAGAAAACAATAAGGGAAAAGGCATCAAAATAGAAAAATCTAATTCCAACTCCGATGAACTTTATGTTAACATGAAATATCCCGATGAGAAATACCGTCAACACCCGTATTTCTTAAGTTTTAACTATAACCCAGGGACATCTAACCCCCCAGGTTTTTCTAAACCATTTGTAAAAACAACGGCTCGTATTAGAAGAACACCATACATCCCTCGAAAATTAGCGAAACGAACAAAGTTCGAAGAGGAAGAAACAAGTGAGTCAGAATGAAGAGTAGTAATCATGTTATGTACTATATGTATTGTAGTGTGCTTGTACTTCGATGTTATATGTAAAAATTGCTTTTATTGTTTGTTAATTATCTTTTACAAATCTAATCCTTATCTATTTTACAGTATAAAACACACAATGGACGTTAAGGATAGACAACCAAAAATTTTAGAAGATCTACCAGGGGACATGATTGATGAAAGCTTGTCTAGAGTCGGTCAGAATTTATCGGCACAATTATTTACGGCAAAATTAGTTTGTCGAACATTTGAAAGACGTTCCAAGCATGCCTTAGTTTATAAAAGGCTTTCCATTGAAAGATGAGGTATATCACATTGGGGAGACTTTAAGTTACGCCGTGTTTTCTTTAAGGCATTAAATGCGGGAAACTCAGATGCAATTTTACGCTACGGGTTGAGAACCTATTTTGACTCCACATATCCCAACATAGGACTTCGTTCTTTAGAAAAAGCTTCAAATATGCAACATAAAGAAGCATGTTATGTTTACGGGTTAGTGATGTTCGCTTCTCACCAAATTGAGAAAAAGAACATCGGATTGCAACTGTTAAATAAAACATTCCCACATGTGACAGATTCAGTAGTTGGGGTGAGAAATAAGGTTTTTAGATTGTTACGGGGATGTTGGGCATTACGTAACCCTCATCCTTTTGATGACGTTACAACATGCTGTCTTGCCAACGACTACAACAGTTATTTTCCACAAGACCAAGGATGGGAAATAATACTAGTAAAACCCGAATGCATGACTTGATTCTGGACTTATGAATTACGTGTCTTTATTGCTTTTGCTGAACGACTTGCGTATTAACTAGAATTGTCTTCACAACTGCCTTGTATCAAAGTTATTGTGTGCTATACTTCATTCTATATGTAAAATAGCGGTATTGTAAATTTGTAAAAATAGTATAAAATTTTGAACGCGAAATATTATTGTATTTAGTTTTACATATAGAATCGTAGTAGTTGAATTGTATAGAAGCTACTAAGTATGAACTTAACGGGTAGGTACTACCCGAATTAAAACTATAAAACACTAATATGAAGAAAAATCTTTTATAAATAAGTTCATATTGTGCTACGAAATATTATTGAATACTCTTAAATTCTATATGATTAACTCGGTTCTTTTGGCTATTTTTAAAGGAAATGGCACCGATTACTAGTCAGAACTTGAACATGAGCGAGGATGACTTCCGTGTTTTCCTTGCACCAAACATAGCCGCAGTGCAGGCCGCAATGCAAAATAATAACAATAACTCTGGATCTAGTAGTGGAACTAATTCCACAAGAAATCGTGTGGGATGCTCTTACAAAGAATTCACTGCTTGTAAACCTCTGGAATTCGATGGAACCGAGGGTCCAATCGGACAAAAACGGTGGACCGAGAAGGTTGAATTTGTGTTTACCATAAGTAAGTGCACTGAAGAAGACAAAGTAAAGTACGCTACACATAACTTCACATATACTGCATTAACATGGTGGAACACCTATCTCAAACAGGTGGGACAAGATGCTGCTTACACACTACCGTGGTCAGCATTCAAGCACTTGATGAACGAGCAGTACCGTCCCAGAAACGAGGTCAATAAGCTCAAAGTAGAGCTTAGAGGATTACGAACGCAAGGTTTCGACATTACCACGTACGAACGAAGATTCACAGAGTTATGCGTATTGTGTCCAAGAGCGTTCGAAGATGAGGAAGAGAAGAGCGACGCATTTGTAAAAGGGTTACCAGAAAGGATTCAAGAAGATGTGAGTTCACACTAGCCCGCCTCCATAAAAAAGGCGAGTCGAATGGCTCACAAACTCATAAATCAGATTGAGGGAAGGATTAAAAAAGAGGAGGTCGAAGAAGTCAACACGAAACAAGTCAAGAGAAAGTGGGAAGAAAACAGTGATAAAAGTCACCAACACAACAATAGTAACAATCACCTCAACAATCATCACAACAATAATCACAAATTCAATCGTACCATTTATTGCAACAACAAACGCCCCAACAACAACAATAACCACTACAACAACCGTCCCAACAACAATTTCAACCGCAACAACAACCCCAAAAATAACAACAACAAAAACAACAACAACAACAACAACAACAACAACAACAAGAGGCAGAAAAATTGATGCCTAAGGTGTGAGAAATATCATTTGGATGACTTTTGTAGGGAGTTATGCACCAAATTCAACAGAACGGGTCACAGTGCTATAAAGTGTGAAGTCTACGGACCAGTGGATAACAGAAATAAAGGAATGTATAACGCCGTAACAAGTATTGCCAACGTTACATGTTTCGGATGCGGGAATACGTGTCCAAACCCAGGGAATAATAATGGTCAAGTCCGAGGAAGAGTCTTCAACATAAATACGATTGAAGCATAGAAAGACCCGGAGCTTGTTACGGGTACGTTCCTTATTGATGAAAAACCTGCTTATGTTTTATTTGATTCGGGGGCGGATAGAAGCTATATGAGTAGAGATTTTTGTGCTAAATTAAGTTGTCCATTGACGCCTTTGGATAATAAATTTTTACTCGAATTAGCAAACGTTAAATTAATTACAGCAGATAAAATATGTCGGAACAGAGAAATTAAACTGGTTAGCGAAACGTTTAAAATTGATTTGATACCAGTAGAGTTAGGGAGTTTTGATGTGATAATTGGCATGGACTGGTTGAAAGAGGTGAAAGCAGAAATCGTTTGTTATAAAAATACGATTCGCATTATGCGCGAAAAGAGAAAACCCTTAATGGTGTACGGAGAAAAGAGCAACGCGAAGCTAAACCTTATTAGTAACTTGAAGGTGCAAAAGCTAATAAGAAAAGGTTGCTATGCCATTCTAGCACACGTCGAGAAAGTCAATTCTGAAGAAAAGAACATCAATGATGTACCTGTTGCAAAAGAATTTCCCGATGTATTTCCGAAAGATTTACCGGGACTACCTCCACACCGATCTGTGGAATTTCAAATAGATCTTGTACCAGGAGCTGCACCAATATCTCGTGCTCCATACAGACTCACACCCAGCAAAATGAAGGAACTCCAAAGCCAATTACAAGAACTTTTAGAGCGTGGTTTCATACGACCAAGCACATCACCATGGGGAGCTCCTATTTTGTTTGTCAAAAAGAAGGATGGTACATTCATGTTGTATATCGACTACAGAGAGTTGAACAAACTTACCATCAAGAACCGTTATCCACTACCAAGAATCCACGACTTGTTTGATCAACTGCAAGGTTCGTCAGTTTATTCGAAGATTGATTTACATTCTGGGTATCATCAGATGCGGGTGAAGGAGGATGATATTCTGAAGACTGCTTTTAGGACGCGTTACGGTCATTACAAGTTTATGGTTATGCCATTTGGTTTGACTAATGCACCAGCTGTGTTCATGGACCTCATGAACCGAGTGTGTGTACCATACCTTGACAAGTTTGTCATTGTTTTCATCGATGACATACTTATTTACTCAAAGAATGATCAAGAGCACAAAGAGCATTTAAGAAAAGTGCTAGAGTTGTTAAGGAAAGAAAAACTATACGCTAAGTTTTCAAAGTGTGCATTTTGGTTGGAAGAACTTCAATTCCTCGGTCACATAGTGAACAAAGAAGGTATTCAGGTGGATCCGGCAAAGATTGAAACTGTTGAAAAGTGGGAAACCCCGAAAACTCCGAAGCATATACGCCAATTTTTAGGATTGGCTGGTTACTACAGAAGATTCATCCAAGATTTTTCCAAAATAGCAAAACCCTTGACTGCAATAACGCATAAAGGGAAGAAATTTGAATGGAAGGATGAGCAAGAGAAAGCATTTCACTTGTTGAAGAAAAAGTTAACTACGTCAACTATATTATCATTGCCTGAAGGGAATGATAATTTTGTGATTTATTGTGACACTTCAAAGCAAGGTCTCGGTTGTGTATTAATGCAACGAACGAAGGTAATTGCTTATGCGTCCAGACAATTAAAGATTCATGAACAAAATTATACGACTCACGATTTGGAATTGGGCGCTATTGTTTTTGTATTAAAGACTTGGAGGCACTATTTATATGGGGTCAAAAGTATTATATATACTGACCATAAAAGTCTCCAACATATATTTAATCAGAAATAACTGAACATGAGGCAGCGTAGGTGGATTGAGTTGTTGAATGATTACGAATTTGAGACTCGTTACCACCCGGGGAAGGCGAATGTGGTAGCCGACGCTTTGAGTAGAAAGGATAGAGAACCTATGCGGGTAAAAGCTATGAATATAATTATTCGTACTAACCTTACTACTCAAATAAAGGAGGCGCAACAGGGAGTTTTAAAAGAGGGAAAATTGAAGGATGAAATACCCAAAGGTTCGGAGAAACATCTTAATATTAGAGAAGACGGAACCCGGTATAGGGCTGAAAGAATTTGGGTACTAAAGTTTGGAGATGTGAGAGAAATGGTACTTAAGGAAGTACATAAAACCAGATACTCAATACATCCTGGAGCGGGAAAGATGTACAACTATCTCAAGAAACACTTTTTCTAATGACCCGTCCTAATCCATCTGGACGAATACATTACATTTGGTTACATCGCGAGGTACTTGACCTCTATATGATACATTTTAAAAACATTGCATTCGTTTTTAAAAGACAAACTTTTATTACATCGAAAGTTGACGGCATGCATACCATTTCATAATATATCCAAATATAATTGACTTAATAATAATCTTGATGAACTCGACGACTCGAATGCAACGTCTTTTGAAATATGTCATGAATGACTCCAAGTAATATCTCTAATATGAGCAAATGCACAGCGGAAGATTTCTTTCATACCTGAGAATAAACATGCTTTAAAGTGTCAACCAAAATGTTGGTGAGTTCATTAGTTTATCATAAACATTCATTTCCATCATTTTAATAGACCACAAGATTTTCATTTCCATTTCTCATAAATATACGTCCCATGCATAGAGACAAAAATCATTCATATGGATTGAACACCTGGTAACCGACATTAACAAGATGCATATAAGAATATCCCCTATCATTCAGGGACATCCATCAGACATGATAAAAATGAATTCGAAGTACTAAAGCATCCGGTACTTTGGATGGGGTTTGTTAGGCCCAATAGATCTATCTTTAGGATTCGCGTCAATTAGTAGATCGATTTACTAATTCTTAGGCTACCAAGCAAAAAGAGACATATTTGGCTTCGATCATTCAACTATATAATATAGTTTCGATTACTTGTGTCTATTTCATAAAATTGTTATAAAAGCGCATGTATTCTCAGTCCCAACAATATATATTGCAAAAGCATTTAAAAGGGAGTAATGAAACTCACTCTACAATATTTTATAGTAAAAATATTCATACGACGACACTGAACAATGCAGGGTTGGCCTCGGATTCACGAACCTATATCATATATATATATATATTAAAACACATAATAACAATTAACAAGTTTATATTAATATTATTAATATATTTTTTTTATTCATAATTTATATGTTATTTTGGTAAATAAATTAATAATTAATATTTTTATATAACAGATTCCTATTAAAGTATTTTAATTAAGATATAATATATGTTATTATATATAAATGCTTAAAATGTATTAGAATTAATATTTACATATATGATTTAACTTAAAATTACATTTATATATTATTTGTAACATAGTTATAATAACATTTATTAAAACAAAATAGTACCTAATATTAATATAGATGTAAAAATATATATATTTTTTTATAAATGTCTTTTAGTTTGTAAAAATTGTAATAATTATGATAATAATGTTAATAATAATACCAATACCTATTTTAATGACAATAATAATTATAATAATAATGATGATAATAATAATAATAATAATAATAATAATAATAATAATAATAATAATAATAATAATAATAATAATAATAATAATAATAATAATAATAATAATAATAATAATAATAATAATAATAATGGTAATAGTAATACTACCTCAACGAAGTAGCCCTAAAAAGAAATGCCAAAGTCCGGGTCTAGATCCGCGACGTCCCGCTAACCCGAAAACAATCCTAACCATTACGACATTTGTGTTTTTCTGAAATAATCACCCTAGAACAATCGTGCATCATATAAATCGTTCATCATTCTTCTTCATCTAATCATCATCGTATGATCACGTCATTGCCATCATCATCATTATCGTTATTATAAACGTATCAACCATTATCATCTATATCATTCGATCGCTATAACAATGTCATCATCATACTTAACTTATCATTATCATTCCTAACCTCATAATCATATACATCACGACATCATCATCTTATCATCATCATCATTCATTGCCTGTCATTAAACCTAATCCCATCTATCATAATAATTGTCATTGACGCTAATCATCATTTATTATAATCATGTTATTACTATCATTATGTATCATCATCTTCATTCAATATATCATGCATCACCATCTTCTTCACATACAATCAAAATCACCTTTTTATTATTATCACCATTATACCCTAATCATCATCAATATCATTTACAGTTATCATCATCAACTTCCATATCATCTTGTTCATCGTGAGTTATCATATTAATCACCTCATCATCGTGATATCATAACTTCATCATCATTCATCTTAAACGTCATCAACATCACTCAATCAACTTACTACCATGGCATCATATCGAATCATCATCGTACGTATCATCTTCTTTATTTCACAACACCATCATTGTTATCATCCAATAAGCCATAGTCATCATCTTCGTATAACCAAAACAGAAAATAAAAAAAATGTAACAGCAACAACAGTGTATACCATCATTCATTTTAATACGTTACGCCTAAATTTATAACCAAAGGTTATTGGATCGGCCCAAAACAACAAAGAACTTTAATGATCCAAATAAGCAATTTCCCAAGTCCACTATCCTAAACCCATTTAGTGATCCGTAAAATGTTTA